>NC_092294.1:10077555-10097913 GCF_036320965.1 Panulirus ornatus | reverse complement strand
ATATTATTATATTGATTAGAAAGGGTAGTGAGTGGTGGGATGAAGAAGTAAGATTATTAGTGAAAAAAAGACGAGAGCTTTGGGACTTTTTTGCTGGGAAAAAATGCAATTGATGGGAGATGTATAAAAGAAAGAGACAGGAGGTAAAGAGAAAGGTGCAAGGGGTGAAAAAGAGGGCAAATGAGAGTTGGGGTGAGGAGTAGATTTTTAAAATTTTAGGGAGAAAAAAGATGTTCGGGAAAGGAGGTAAATAAAGTGCGTAAGACAAGGGAGCAAATGGGAAAACTTCAGTGAGGGCGAAATGGGGAGGTGAAAAACATTATTTGGTGATGTGAGAAGGAGATGGAGTGTGTATTTTGAGTTTGGTTTGGAATGTTTTTGTTTGATGATAGAGTGGCAGATATAGGGTGTTTTGGTCGAGGTGGTGTGCAAAGTGAGAGGGTTAGGGAAAATGATTTGGTAAACAGAGAAGAGGTAGTGAAAGCTTTGCGGAAGATGAAAGCCGGCTAGGCAGCAGGTTTGGATGGTATTGCAGTGGAATTTATTAAAAAAGGGGGTGACTCTCTCTCTCTCTCTCTCTCTCTCTCTCTCTCTCTCTCTCTCTCTCTCTCTCTCTCTCTCTCTCTCTCTCTCTCTCTCTCCCTCCCTCCCTCTCTCTCTCTCCCTGTGCAGCACGACAAGACACCTTCATTTTTGCCTCCCATATTAAGAGCCGAAGTTCTTCGGGTCGAATTCCTCTCCCCCCGCTTTTGCACTGGTGGGGGATTGAACCTCTCTCTCTCTCTCTCTCTCTCTCTCTCTCTCTCTCTCTCTCTCTCTCTCTCTCTCTCTCTCTCTCTCTCTATCAATCTATCTATCTATCAATCTATGTATCTCTCTCTCTCTCTCACTCTCCACCCCATCACGCCATAGCTGGCCTATCTCTCTGTCTCTCCTTGGAGTCTTATCTCTCGCTCGGATCATCCGCCCTGCACCTGAGGTTAGGATCTCCTGAGAGAGAGAGAGAGAGAGAGAGAGAGAGAGAGAGAGAGAGGAGAGAGAGAGAGAGAGAGACATCACCTGTCTCCCTTCCCTCCAATCTTGTTTACAATCTCACGTCTCGCGAGAGACCCCCAGGTAGACCGAGGGAAGAGAGATAGATAGAGATAGGACAGTGTTGTGGGGTTATGGGTAGGGTTGTTAAAGAGAGAGAGAGAGAGAGAGAGAGAGAGAGAGAGAGAGAGAGAGAGAGAGAGAGAGAGGAAGAAAGTACAGAGAGATAGATAGATAGATAGAGAGAAGAGAGAGAGAGAGAGAGAGAGAGAGAGAGAGAGAGAGAGAGAGAGAGAGAGAGAGAGAGAGAGAGAGGTATCCACCCATAGCCTTACCCCCTAAGGGTAATAAGGGTCGAAGTCGCTCGGCCGGCTCTGTCCAACGAGGTGATTGATGTCTGGCAAGAAAAAAAAATAATGTGAGGGGTTGGGGGGGGGAAGGAAGGGGGGGTGGGCTCGCACCCACCCACCCACCCACCCAACCCACCCCAACCAACCCACCCCTCAAAGCAGTAATTAGAAGCTTGGCACATTTACCAACAGGGCTGGCGGACCAGAGGGGGTGGGGGGATCTCTCTCTCTCTCTCTCTCTCTCTCTCTCTCTCTCTCTCTCTCTCTCTCTCTCTCGCTCGCTCGCTCGCTCGCTCGCTCGCTCGCTCTTTCCGATCTGTCGCATTTGCCTTCCTCAGTCGCCCTGGCACGAGATGAGCTTCGTTTAGGGGGAGGGGGATGTGAGAGGGGGGGCCTGGCCGCCGCGCGCGCGCGCACCCGCGCCCTCACCCCCCCCTCCATGGCTATCTCGCGCGCGAGGTTAGGCCAACCTAACCTAACCCCAGTGAGGAGGGAGGTGTCCATCTAGAATACCCCAGACTAGAGCAGATGGGGAGGGGGTTGAGGAGGAGGAAGGGGGGGTTTGGGGTTGGGGGTTTGACAGGACACACACACACACACACACACCACGCACGTGCGTGTGTGTGTGTGCGTGGAAGGAGGGAGGCGCGCGTGTTATTATCATCTCCTTTCTCTTACTCTGGTTACACGTACACTTATACCAGCTCCTTCCTACCGCGCCTTCTTACCGCGCCACTACCGCGCACACACACACACACACACACACACACACAGCCGTAAGTGGCCCACGACCCCTGTGGAATTATCACCATGAAAAACGAGCAGTTGTGGGGGTGGGTGGGTGGTGGGCGCCCACGTCATACATCATGGGAGACGTGGGTCAAGCTATCAATTATGATTTAGGGGAAAAATCGCTAAAAATTTGACAAGAGAGACTGTATTGAGTGGCTACATGAAGACGTGTGTCAGGCAAGTGGTAAGGACAAGTTTCATGGTCGAGAAGCAACTTTGTATGTATGTATATAAAAAAGAAAAGAGCTCCTCCTCCTCCTCCTCCTCCTCTTCTTCTTCCTCCTCTTCCTCCTCTTCCTCCTCCTCCTCCTAAGACAGGTTTCGTGGTCGAGAAGCAACTTTGTATGTGTATATAAAAAAGAAAGAGCTCCTCCTCCTCCTCCTCTTCCTCCTCCTCTTCTTCTTCCTCCTCCTCCTCCTCCTCCTCCTCTTCCTCCTCCCTCCTCCTCCTCCTCCTCCTCCTCCTCCTCCTCCTCCTCCTCCTCCTCCATTCTTTTTAGAGAGAGAGAGAGAGAGAGAGAAGAGAGATGGGGTCAGCCTCTTCTGCCTCCTCCTCCATTCTTCTTAGAGAGAGAGAGAGAGAGAGAGAGAGAGAGAGAGAGAGAGAGAGAGAGAGAGAGAGAGAGAGAGACAGACAGACAGATGGGGGGGCGGGCCCCAGGGAGCAGAATAGATTTCATGGGAAACAAACAAACGGTGTGCAAGGAGACCCCAACATTGGAAGAAGGTGATCCTTGAAAATTGAACTACCAATTTGGCCCTCCCCCATCCCTCCCCCATCACCCCCCCCATCCCTCCCCATCACCCCCCCCCATTCCCGACCCCGGGCCAACACCACAACCACCCCCTGAAAAATGACCGCTATTCACTGAGGTTGTAATTAAACGAAAGATAAGATGGCTCGGTGATGGGTTCAACTCGCGGGAGATGGGTGAGTTGAGCAAGGTATAATTAGCGAAATTAACTAGGTACACCCCCCCCCCTACCCACACACACCCACCCCCCCACACACACACACAACCCTCCACCCCCCAAAAAATAAAAAAAACAACCCCCCCACACACACATACACCTTACAAACACACCGTGACCCCCTCATTGTTCGGTGTGCGAGAACCGAAGTCTCTCTTTTATTTCGTCTCTCTCTCTCTCTCTCTCTCTCTCTCTCTCTCTCTCTCTCTCTCTCTCTCTCTCTCTCTCTCTGCCTTTATTTTTATTTTTCTTTCTTTTTTTTTTTGGCGACTCAAAATGAATATGATTAAAAACCCGCAGCACACACGGTGCCGTAAACACTGAGGGAGGGAGGGGGAAAGATGGGAGAGGGAGGAGGGAAAGGTGGGAGAGGGAGGAGGGAAGGAGAGAGGGGGGGTGTGTTTGTGGGTGTGGGTGTGTTTGTGGGTGTGGGTGTGTGTGTGGGTGTGGGTGTTGAGTGAGTGAGGTGGGGGGGAGGGGAAAATCTCGCAAAGGGGTTGGGGGAGGTGGTAGGTGAGGAGGGGAAATATATATATATCATGCCTTCCCATCTCTCCCACGTTGGAGATGCCTGGCGAATCGTAGGCGAATCCACGCCTTCGAATCCCAATCCACCGTTGAGGATTGGAAGACGAACGGAACAGGAGGAGGTGAGAATGAACCGAAGACGGTGGGGGAAAATTTTTTACCCTGTCAGACACCTTCTACGAGATGATAAGACAGAGATAAGAATGGAGATAGTGCGTGTGTGTGTGTGTGTGTGTGTGTGTGTGTGTGGTGTGTGTGTGTGTGTGGATATTGAAACAACAAGTTATGCCTTATAAATATACGAAGCGACAGAGCTTGTATCTGTCCATGTATCAGCGTGTATCTGTCTATCTTCCTGTCGACTAATTGGTCTTATCTCTCCCACTCATCCATCCACTCTCATGTCATCACTCAATTACGCCACCAGTCCAATCTCTTCCCCACCCCACACCCCCCCCGCTGATATCCTCCTAAGTCTGTAGGATTCCACACTCCAAGAGTCGTGCATTCATCCATACCCGTCGGCACTTGTATAAGGCATGGTCCAATTTCCAAAGAGAAAAGGTATTGGAAGATATTGGATGATAAGCGGGAGAAAGGATTGATAAGAGAGCCCCCCTCCCCCCCTTTTTCCTCTCTTTTTAGCTTCCCCTCATTTGCATATACCAGCCTGGATTAAGGGGTTTAACCCGGATTATTTTGAAATAGGAAATGGTGCAGTTCTTTCTTATTTGTACTATTTGAGTGTTAGGGGGAGATAGTTTGTACGTATATATATATATATATATATATATATATATATATATATATATATATATATATATATATATATATATATATATATCCCAGGTGTTTTTTTTTGGATGAACAGCTAGGCTGACTGTGGGCCGTGTGGTTGACTGAATGGCTGCCTTGCCTCACGAGTCTCAAACTGTCGTACCGTCGTGCTCAAAGACTCGAGAATGAGTCTTATGAAATCAATACGACCTTCCTCATTGTTTATTGACCAAAACACAATAGATAGATAGATAGATAGATAGATAGACAGATAGATAGATAGATAGATATAGCCAGACAGCCAGGCAAAAAAAAAAAAAGTAATTAAGAATTAGTCTTTCAAATTGTTAAATGGCTTTTTCCCTAACTGGTTCCCGGAAGGCCATTTTACTATCGGGGTCGGCAGTTAAAAAAAAGGGGAAAGAATATATATATTCGCTAAAGTTATTAACGTCCAATTGGTATTACCTTGGTAATTAGGAGTCTAACTTTACGAGGTGTTATGTTGGCGGGTTGTATATATATATATATATATATATATATATATATATATATATATATATATATATATATCAAGAGTATAGTATATATATATATATATATATATATATATATATATATATATATATATATAGATATATATACCAGTTGTAATCGGGTTTAATGGTTGAATCAACACTAATGTCTGGCTTTGAGGATATCTAACTTTTTTTTCTTTTTAAAGTTTTTTGTTCATTTTTTTGGGTAGGATTTATTTTTGCTTTTTGGCAGCGAGGTTCGCGGCGTAGGTGTTGGTGTACGATGATTATGGATTGTCTGTGGTTGGTTGGTTGGTCGTGCGCCGGCAGCGGCGGGGGTGTTTGGATGGAGGTGGTGGTGCACGATGATGACATATCTTGTCTGATTGGTTTGTTGAATCGTACTCCGGCAGCGGGATGGACGGAGGTGACGGTATACGAGGATCGAATGTCGTCTCTAATGGGTTCGTTAATCGTACCCCTGGCAGCGGGGGTGGGTGGTAAAACGTTGCCGGTGTACGATGATCATAGATCGTCTCTAATGGATTCGTTGATCGTACCCCCGGCAGCGGGGTAGGTGATAAAACGTTGCCGGTGTACGATGATCAGAGACCGTCTCTAATGGATTCGTTAATCGTACCCCTGGCAGCGGGGGGTGGGTGGTAAAACGTTGCCGGTGTACGATGATCATAGGACCGTCTCTAATGGGCTCGTTGATCGTACCCCCGGCAGCGGGGGTTGGTAGTTAAACGTTGCCGGTGTACGATGATCATAGATCGTCTTAGATTGGCTGAGGGATGGGTGTTGTCATTCACACTGGATTTGATAATTGTGTCTCATTAAGGCGTCAGTGAAACGTTAAATATGTATTATAATGATTGGATTTTCCCAGGCCGATAATTGGAAGGGAGGGTTGGAGGGGGACTGTTGGTGGGGGGTCGTATGGGGGTGGGGGGGTGGAGAAGGGAAGTGTGTAGATTGGAGGATGTTGGAGGAAGGTGTGAATTACCGGGGGGGGGGGGGATGGGGTGTTTACACGTCACCTTCTATCAATTTGTGTGTATACGTTTATTTTTTTTTTTTTTTCATACTATTCGCCATTTCCCGCGATAGCGAGGTAGCGTTAAGAACAGAGGACTGGGCCTTTGAGGGAATACCCTCACCTGGCCCTCTTCTCTGTTCCTTCTTTTGGAAAAAAAAAAAAAAAAGAGAGGGGAGGATTTCCAGCCCCCCGCTCCCTTCCCTTTTAGTCGCCTTCTACGACACGCAGGGAATACGTGGGAAGTATTCTTTCTCCCCTATCCCCAGGGAATAAACGTTTATATATAAACATATATGAATATACATGTTCGTTGTTATACCGATTATATATATATATATATATATATATATATATATATATATATATATATATATATATATATATATATATATATATATATATATATATTCTCTTTTTATGCATGTTCGCCGTTTCCCGGGTTAGCTCCGTAGCACCAGAAACAGACGAAGAAATGGTATTATCCGAGAACATTCATTTTTTAGCTGTCATGTGTAATGCACCGAAACCACAGCTCCCTTTCCACATCTAGGCCCCACAGACCTTTCCATGGTTGACCCCAAATGCTTCACATGCCCTGGCTCAGTCCATTGACAGGACGTCGACCCCTGTATACCACATCGTTCCAATTCACCGTTATTCCTTGCACGCCTTTCACCCTCCTGTATCTTCAGGCTCCGATCGCTCAAAATCTTTTTCACTCCATCCTTCCACCTCCAATTTGGTCTCCCACTTCTCCTCGTTCCCTCCACCTCTGGCACATGTATTCTCTTTGCTGACCTTTCCTCACTCAATCTTTCCATATGTCCAAACCATTTCAGCATACCCTCTTCTGCTTTCTCATCCACACTCAGTACCACACATCTCTCTCTTTTCCCCTATTATTTCTCACTTGATCGACACACCTCATATATTATCTTCAAACATCTCATCTTATCTACACATTCATCCTCTTCCGTGCATTCTCATCTGTATAGCCCATGCCTCGCATCCATACAACGCTGTCGAAAGTAATACACCTCCAAACATACCCATTTCTGCCCTTCTAGATAGTGACCTCTCAAACCACACATTCTTCAGTGCTTCCAAGACCTTCGCCCCCTCACCCACCCTATGACCTTATATATCAATGCGTCTGAATATAGAGCAAAACACATATACGAGAGTGAGTTTGCATTTATGCAAATGTATCTGCGTGAAAGCGCGAACACAGCGTAGGAAATGAAAAGTAAATAAACAAATTGGTTTCCAAGCACTGGATTTATGCAAATTAGCATATTTTTGCATACTAAACTCCACTCTGTATGGCGTGGTGGCCATGCCGTTTTGTGAGCATATTTTGAGCTGTGAGTATACCCGGTATGCCTTTGAGTATGTTATTATCATATATCCCCGAGACAAGGCAATTGACAGTTTCATACACCATTGATGTTAATTTCTGCAAACTCGTTCTTATACAACACGCGAGGATTCGACTGCCTATTACTAAATGTCTATTTGCACAGTAGAGGGTGGAAATTTTGCACCAGTGGGCCCCCCATTGCTAGTGTGTGTGTGTGTGTGTGTGTGTGTGTGTGTGTGATTACAATTTGTGTGTTACGGGGAAAGAGTTGTACACTTGTGTTGCCCCGTCTCTTAACCTTGTGTGTGTATATATATATATATATATATATATATATATATATATATATATATATATATATATATGTACCATGTCTTTACTCCTATGTGTGACTTTCGGTACAACCATTGGCCTTTTTGGCTGATAAGTTTGGTAAATATATCGTTTGCGATGGACGCAGATGTGTGTGTATATATGAATTACACGATTTTGCGTTCGTGTACGCATAGGATGTGTATACGCTGATAACACGTTATCGCTTGGCGTACGCTTGCCCAAGTACTCTCGAAGGCTATGATGATAACTCATTTATGTGGCGTGATCACTTACTGATAAAAGGGATGATAACTGAGCTCTCATCTCAACTGCTAATTAAGGCTGGTTTGGGGGGGAAGGGGGGGGCACTAACGCATACCCTGGATTACCTACCTACATTCATCCAATCATGGAAATTTTTTCCTCGTCGCCCAAAAGGACACATTCCTCTGTCAAATGGCCAGGTGAATTTCAGTGGGCTCTGCTTGTTGTATCGCTCCCACGGAGAAACCACTGAGAATTGACCATGTACCAACCACTGAGAAACGGTCAGTGGAGACTTGTCCTCCATTTCAACCAACACACAGCCATCACCAACAACCAAGACTTTCCTAGTGTCTTGTGGACAACCAGAGGGCTCAGAGAAATCGCATCTTCCCTACAACCCGAAAACCTCATAACACTAATATCATCACTATCCATACATCCTTGAGGTATAACCTCTGATATACAGTAGCCCAAGTTATTATAACCCACATCTACCACTTGGCAAACACAGGTTGAACACAAGACCCTGTCATGCCCCTAGAAACACAGCTAACCTGACGTTTGAAGTTCTGTGCATCATCACTACACTCTTGGTTTCCATGGTCCAATCTCCGGGCACCAGTGCTTGAAAGGAGCCCCACAGAAGTGGTTCTCAGTTGGAGGAAATGGATAGGTGTTGTTTGGAAACGTGGAGGAAGTAATCACTGAAGATACTTGGACAATATGGACAGAATACTTAGATTAATGGAGGCGAAATTAATGTCAGTTCCTTGAACCTCAAGGAGAATAATTGTCACCTCTGTTCCTAGATGTATCTTTGATGTTCCTTCTTTCAAATGCTTGTCTCAAGTTGTTGAATGAAGTCCATGTGTCAGCAGTGCTGTTGAAGACGAAAAGGGACGAATTTGAAAATGGTTGGCCAGGAGTTTGTGTCCAATACCTCAACTGAAATCAGACGACGCCATATCTAGACAGCTGTTTTATTCACGATTTTCACAAATCCGTTGATAATTTCGAGTCTCTGCGTCGAAATGCATCTTAAACTTCATCTTTTTTTAAGCTAAGTTGACTTCGTCTGTGTCTTAAGCCGGGAATCGTCTCACACGCTCGTCTCTGTACACACACACACACTCTCTCTCTTCTCTATCATTTTTCAAGTTGGATGACCAAAGCAGAACATAGTATTCAAAGGCGAGGAAGCGCCAGTGAGTTGGAAAGAGTTCGTTTCGTACGAGAGGGTTCGATTGCATTGCCCCGCCAAGGCTTGGACCGGGTTCGTCTTTACCGCTCGCGTGCGCCAACCCACTTACCATTAGGCCACCAGAGATTACTGCATCTAAACCTGTTGTCCTCGTTTAACTTCTGCAGCTCAAAATGATTCACGCTTCAGCTTTTGGACGTGTATAAACACACACACACACACACACACACACACACACACACACACACACACACACACACACACACACACACAAGTATATGTATGTGTATATATAAAGAATTTTACCCAGCTGTGTATAGGAAGGACTCCTTCCTGTTGCCGTTGTAACAGAACATGTGCTACAGGCAAGACAGAGAGAGAGAGAGAGAGAGAGAGAGAGAGAGAGAGAGAGAGAGAGAGAGAGAGAGAGAGAGGTCAGAGGCCACGGAAAAGGCGTCGAAGCAGATGGGGTGTTAATGGCAAGTAAATCCTATGTAATTTGCATCTCTCTCTCTCTCTCTCTCTCTCTCTCTCTCTCTCTCTCTCTCTCTCTCTCTCTCTCTCTCTCTCTCTCGACCTCAATTGAAGGCCTTGACGCCTCGCTTTGGTACGCTCCATCATCACAGCAAATTGACACCGGGTCATAATTGCACAGTTAGTAGAGGTAGGAGGGAGGGAGGTAGGATGATAATGTTGAGTGCCATGTAATGATTATCCTAGGGTATTGTTTTGAAGCCACTTGGACCATCGGTGTATTGCCGTCCATCAACGGGGAAAATAAGCGTGAAATGACGTGTGGTGTGGGGGTGGGAGACTATAAGAATTACCGGATGTTGATTGGTTACGGAGTCATCTGTATGAAAGGGAGATGATTGGCTGATGAATGGGGCGACGTGAGAACCATGTGGATGGTGTGATTGGATGTCATGGGTGGTGAGTGTGGAGAATGCTGTAAGGTGTTGATTAGACTGTTACAGCTCCCCCGTCTGTGATTCGCCGTAACAATCGAATTGGATCCGAATTTGGTAAAATACTTATTCAACAGGATACAGATAAAGAGAGGTGAGAGATATGTATATATGTGTGTGATTTTTATATATATTTTTGGTTTATATACATTATTTCCCTTTCTGTAATGTGTGTGTTTATGTGCATGTTTATATACAGGCGTGGTGTTTGTTGTATGTGGGAGATACGATTTGTATTAGGTAATTGCCTTGTTAGGATCGTTTGTGAGCGCATAATCTTGTGGTCGCTGAAATCATCTCTGACAGCTGCCAGTGAAGTGGTTTATATATATATATATATATATATATATATATATATATATATATATATATATATATATATATATATATATTTATATATATATTCTCGTACTTGTATATAAACTTTTTCGCACTCGATTACTTTCGCACCCGGCTACTTTTAACACTCGACTTATTTCGCACCCTAGGGGTACTTTCGCACTCGATTGCTTTTCGCACCCGGCTACTTTCGCACTCTATAACTTTCCCGCTTGCTTTCGCACCCGGCTACTTTCGCACTCGATTACCTTCCCGCTTGCTTTCGCCTCCGATTACTGTCGCACCTAGTTGCTTTCGCAGGCTTCCATCCTTACTGGTGCATTTCCTCGCCCTGTTTTCTATACCTGTACAGTTCTGGGGTCTAGTTTCCTCGTAACCATCTCACCCACCATTTTCGTCCTCGTTCGTTCGTATCTCGTTAGCCCATTTCCGTCCTCGTTCGTATCTCGTTAGCCCATTTCCGTCCTCGTTCGTATCTCGTTAGCCCATTTCCGTCCTCGTTCGTATCTCGTTAGCCCATTTCCGTCCTCGTTCGTATCTCGTTAGCCCATTTCCGTCCTCTGCTCACCAGCTTTCGCACTGTGGTTGTGGCATTACCCGTAGCTTCCATGTGCCAACAGACTAAGTGGCCCATATTTACCACTTGTGACCCCTTCTTCATCGTCCCATTTTCTTCGTTGAAGCATTTTCCTTTTTTCCTTTTTTTTCCTTCGTCTCTCTCACATCCTACAAGTTCTTTCTGCTGTTGTATTAGTCTATAACCATTCCCATTTACACTGAGCTTATAGAAGCCAGTACAGGATATCAAACTAAGTCATTAGATCTCGCAAATTGTCATTTCTTCTTTGTGTATTTTCAATTGGTCTTTGCATCATCTTGGCCTCAAGGGTGTGTGTGTGTGTGTGTGTGTTGTGTGTGTGTGTGTGTGTGTTGAGGTTTCCAATGGGTCACCCAGGCACAAACGCAAGATGTACCCCTCCCCCCAAGATGATTTCCAGGATAGATTGAAAGGGACGAAATAGACCCTGTCATACGCAAGAGAATCTTTGAAAAGAAAAAAAGAAAAAAAGGGAAAAAGATTTGGAAGTATATTTCGATGGGGGATGTACGAGATGGGTGATTTCTTTCTCCATTTTCGATGTTCGATCGTTGAAAACGCGACGGGGCGAACGAACACCACCCACCCCCCCCTTTCCATCCCCTATGGGTAGGCTTGTACGACTGCTGGGTACGACGGTACGACCCTTGGGTATGTTGACATGACCTTTGACCCCATCATTGGTCATAGGTCGAGTTCTCACACCCAAGACTCTTAACCGCCGTGGTCAAGGGTCGTACCGTCGTGCTCAAGGGGTCGTACCGCCGTGCTCGAGGGGTCGTACCGTCGTGCTCGAGGGTCGTACCGCCGTGCTCAAGGGATCGTACCGTCGTGCTCAAGAAACGTACCGTCGTGCTCAAGGGGTCGTACCGTCGTGCTCAAGGGGTCGTACCGTCGTGCTCAAGGGTCGTACCGTCGTGCTCAAGGGTCGAACCGTCGTGCTCAAGGGTCGTATCGTCGTGCTCAAGGGTCGCACCGTCGTGCTCAAGGGTCGCACCGTCGTGCTCAAAGGTCGTACTGTCGTTCTCAAGGGGTCGTACCGTCGTGCTCAAGGGGTTGTACCGTCGTGCTCAAGGGGTCGTACCGCCGTGCTCAAGGGGTCGTACCGTCGTGCTCGTATCGTACCGTCGTGCTCAAGGGGTCGTACCGTCTTCTTCTCCCCCCCCCCTCCTAAACTCGACCCTGAATAAGTCAAGACGCTCCTTACCCAAATACGTACCCCAAGGACCATTTTCCCTCACGCAATCCATAAAATCATCGCCTCTGTGTGTCTCTCCTTGCTTCACCCTAATGGTTTATATCACTCTCATGACCCGGATAATGAAGATAATTGAATAAGAGGCGCAGTAAAGCTGCATATTAGTAAACCAAACGTCTTAATTTGGACCAATGAGACGTACGTACACCCGTTTGCAGAATAGTTTTGTCAAAATAGATCATAAGGTTTGTTTTTTCAATGTTTTTTTTTTTCGGTCTGTCTTATAATGTGAGTTTTAATTAAAGGTCAAATAGGACAATTTGGGATTAAAATTTTTGCTCTCCATATCAAAGCTTGAAAAGGTTTTAAGAAGATTAAAAGTTTAAAAGTCATGGAAATATATATATATATATATATATATATATATATATATATATATATATATATATATATATATATATATATATATATTTCCATGGTTTACCCCAGACGCTTCACATGCCCTGGTTCAATCCATTGACAGCACTTCGACCCCGGTATACCACATTGTTCCAATTCACTATTCCTTGCACGCCTCTCACCCTCCTGTATGTTCAAGCCCCGATCGCACAAAATATTTTTCACTCCATATATATATATATATATATATATATATATATATATATATATATATATATATATATATATATATAGCAAAGCTACTCCAGGGTAGTTTTTGAAAGACTAGAATGAAGTATTTAGAGTGTGAACAAAAGATGGTTTAAAACTAAGATTATTTAACATCCGTAACACGTAACTAGAGTTTTTGTATTTATAATTGTATGTTAAACACAGGGTAATGAGTTTTGATGTTAGCTTGCGTTAATGCATAGTGTTTTGCTGCAGTATATATATATATATATATATATATATATATATATATATATATATATATATATATATATATATATATATATATATATATGTATATATATATATATATATATTCCTAGGAGTCCACGGGGGGAAAATGAAACACGATGAGTTCCAAGTGCACTTTCGTGTCATAATCACATCATCAGGGGAGACACAAGAGAGAAATATAACAGTCAGTTGATATACAACGAAGAGACGTAGCTAAGACGCCCTTGGGTAAACAAGTCACTACCGGACTCTCCCTCCTTGTTGTTTGAGACACGAGTGAAAAGTCGCCTTTGGGAAGAATACAACCTCGACGAATGACTTCCCACACCAAGGAAAAAAAGAGGAGTCCATCATTCCCCTGCTACTGATCGTAGTGCAAAGCTTGGAGCTGCAGGAGACACTCATGGATTGTGTGTGTGTGTGTGTGTTTGGGTGTTGTATGATGATGATATAGAACAATTTGAAAGCCATTTCTCTCTCTCTCTCTCTCTCTCTCTCTCTCTCTCTCTCTCTCTCTCTCTCTCTCTCTCTCTCTCTCTCTCTGGGGCGCCCCACGGGGGACGGGGGCGTATACATCAAGGGGTCTTCCCCATCGTGTGCTGGGGGGCCCCCCCCCCCTCCTGCATGACTTTCAACACACCACAAGAAAAATGGAGAAGTGTTGAAAAAAAAAAAAAAACGAAAAGAAAATGGGATGGTGGCCCCTTCCATCGCCCCTTCCAGCTCGCTGGGGCGCCGTGGACGTCCAAGGGACATGGAACTCAAAGGAAGGGAACTGGAAAGACGATGAAATGGTGTCAGATTAGTGAAAGGAAAGTAAAGGCGACGTTTTCTTTTAATACTCTTTTTTCTTTTTGGTCTTGGGAATGAAAACGGGATGCTTATAGACTTGACCCTCTTCCCAGGTGTGGAAGAAAGAGACGGACCATCGTGAAAGAGACGGACCATCGTGAGGAAGTGAGTGAGATGGTCTAGGATGGTCTTTGAAAGTTTGAATTGAAATTGGCTCCCCATTGGAGGCCAGTTCTTCAAATTAACTCCCCATTGGAGATCACGTCTTCAAATTAACTCCCCAGTGGGGCCTAGTGTTCAAATTGACTCCCCATTCGAAACGAACCCTATACATTTGTGTTCTTCATGCGTAAGAACAGTACCTATTTGTGTTCTTCGTAAGAACACTACCTATTTGTATTCTTCATGCGTAAGAACAGTACCTATTTGTGTTCTTCGTAAGAACAGTACCTATTTGTATTCTTCATGCGTAAGAACACTGCCCACATTTCCTACCTACAGAACAGACAGGACTGGCGCGTGTGATTACCGCAGATGTTTGTGTTCTTCATGCGTAAGAACACTATCTATTTGTGTTCTTCATGCGTAAGAACACTACATATTTGTGTTCTTCATGCGTAAGAACACTACACATTTGTGTTCTTCATGCGTAAGAACACTACATATTTGTGTTCTTCATGCGTAAGAACACTATCTATTTGTGTTCTTCATGCGTAAGAACACTACATATTTGTGTTCTTCATGCGTAAGAACACTACATATTTGTGTTCTTCATGCGTAAGAACACTACATATTTGTGTTCTTCATGCGTAAGAACACTGCCCACGTTTCACACCAACTGAACAGACAAGACTGGCGCATGTGATTACCGCAGATGTTTCTTAACAAAAGCCAAGAGAAATGTAATTTCTACGACTACTGTAATTACGTAATTACATTGATATACATAAAATGACCTGGGTTGGGGGTTGGGTGGGGGGTTTATGCTATATAATAGCTATAGAAAATGAGGCGAAGGTCTTCGAGAAGGAAATGGAGTGTTATGTGGCGTGTGGTTTATTGGTCTGGTTTATTGGTGTGGTTTATCGGTGTGGTTTATCGGTGTGGTTTATTGGTGTAGTTTATCTGTGTGGTTTATTGGTGTGTTGTATCTGTGTGGTTTATTACTGTGGTGTATCGGTGTGGTTTATTAGTGTGGTTTATTGGTTGTGGTTTATTGGTGGGGTTTATCGTTGTGGTTTGTTGGTGTGGTTTATTGGTGGGGTTTATCGGTGTGGTTTATTAATGGGGTTTATTGGTGTGGTTTATTGGTGGGGTTTATTTGTGTGGTTTATTAGTGTGGTTTATCGTTGTGGTTTATCGGTGTGGTTTATTAGTATGGTTTATTGGTGTGGTTTATTAGTGTGGTGTACTTATGAATGTTTGGTGGTTTAGGCTACTAGTATGGTTTATTAGTGCGGTTTACGAGTGGAGTTTTACCAGCTTGGTTTACCAGTGTGGTTTATTAGTGATGTATACCAGTGAGGTTTACTTACAAGGTTTTACTGACATTGTCAAGCGTAGTTCATCTACGGGGTTTAGTGTGGTTTATTCACGTGGTTTACTGACGTGGTTTACTGACGTGGTTTATAGTGCCCCGTATATATGGTTTAATGATGTCGTATGTAATACATTATAAAACCTGCTATATAACAATATAGGGGTGTTCACCAGTGGCTGGCTCAGTGGGAATGAATTATATGGGAAATACGTGAGGAATGAAGGAAGGAATGAAGGAAGGAATGAATGTAGGTATGAATGAGTGAAAGGAGGAAGGAATGAGTGAAGGAAGGAAGAAGAATGAAGGTGGGAATGAATGAAGGAAGGAAGGAAGGAATGAAGGTTGGAATGAATGAAAGAAGGAAGGAATGAAGGTGGTAACAGAGACCTCAGAGATAATTCAGTACAACTCATGAGGGGTACTAGGGGGGGGGGGGGATGTATGGGGTAGGAACGCGATGGGTGTGTGTGTGTGTGTGTGTGTGTGTGTGTGTCTGTGTGTGTGTGTGTGTGTGTGTGTGTGTGTGTGTGTGTGTGTGTGTGTGTGTGTGTGTGTGTGTGTGTGTGTGTGTGTGTGTGTGTGTGTGTGTGTGTATGTGTGTGTGTGTGTGTGTGTGTGTGTGTGTGTATGTGTGTGTGTGTGTGTGTGTGTGTGTGTGTGTGTGTGTGTGTGTGTGTGTGTGTGTGTGTGTGTGTGTGTGTGTGTATGTGTGTGTGTGTGTGTGTGTGTGTGTGTGTGTGTGTGTGTGTGTGTGTGTGTGTGTATGTGTGTGTGTGTGTGTGTGTGTGTGTGTGTGTGTGTGTGTGTGTGTGTGTGTGTGTGTGTGTGTATGTGTGTGTGTGTGTGTGTGTGTGTGTGTGTGTGTGTGTGTGTGTGTGTATGTGTGTGTGTGTGTGTGTGTGTATGTGTGTGTGTGTGTGTGTGTGTGTGTGTGTGTGTGTGTGTGTTGTGTGTGTGTGTGTGTGTGTGTGTGTGTGTGTGTGTGTGTGTGTGTGTGTGTGTGTGTGTGTGTGTGTGTGTGTGTGTGTGTGTGTGTGTGTGTGTTGTGTGTGTGTGTGTGTGTGTGTGTGTGTGTGTGTGTGTGTGTGTGTGTGTGTGTGTGTGTGTGTGTGTGTGTGTGTGTGTGTGTGTGTGTATGTGTGTGTGTGTGTCTGTGTTGTGTGTGTGTGTGTGTGTATGTGTGTGTGTGTGTGTGTGTGTATGTGTGTGTATGTGTGTGTGTGTGTGTGTGTGTGTGTGTGTGTGTGTGTGTGTGTGTGTGTTGTGTGTGTGTGTGTGTGTGTGTGTGTGTGTCTGTGTGTGTGTGTGTGTGTGTGTGTGTGTGTGTGTGTGTGTGTGTGGAGGGGGGGGGGGGGAGGTCCAGGTCAGACAGCAGTAGCAAGAATAGATTCTTCTTCACCCACCCCGACCCCACCCCAGCACCCCAACCCCACCCCTAGTCACCCCACTCCAACCCCACACCACCCCACACCACCACCGAACACCCACCCCACCCACCCTCACCCACCCCTCCACCCCAGCCCACCCCACCTCACCCACCCCACCCACCCCACTCCACCCCACCCCATCCACACCACCCCAGCACCCTCACCCACCCCATCCACCCCACCCCATCCACACCACCCCACTCACCACCTCACCCACCCCACACCATCCACCCCACCCACACCCACCCCAGCACCCCACCCTCACCCCACCCCACACCCCACCCCACACCCCACACCCCACCTCACCCACCCCACCCACACCCCACCCCACCCACCCCATGTTGTGTGAGGGGCGACGCCTGGTTAGCCTGTAACCCTTGTACCTTGTTATTGTCTGTAATTTACCTCCATCGTAACTCTAACCTGAACCCTTTGTGGAAGAGAGAAAAGAAATTAGCAATTTACCCCCCCATGAAATATGGTTTCTCTGAACCTTTTAATTGAAGATTTTGGCCAACGTGTTTATTTACAAAAGGGTTGATTGAAGGGGGGGTTGTGGTGGAAATGGAGGACCCATTGACGGTGTGGGTATGTGTGCGCCTTCCACCCACCTGTTCAAGTGGATCGTAACAGCTCCCTTGATCAGGGGGGAACGAGGAAGTGTGTGTGTGTGTGTGTGTGTGTGTGTGTGTGTGTGTGTGTGTGTGTCGTGGGCAACGTCTCTACCAATGTTTTGAGGGGCCTTGGTTCGATCGAAAGGGCTAGGTCTGTATAATTGATGGAAACCCCCCCCCCCCCCTCACCAATGCCCTATATATATATATATATATATATATATATATATATATATATATATATATATATATATATATATATGCATCTGGACTCCATGAGCGTAATTAGCCTCTCGTCCCTGTCATTACGCATGCGTAATGACGCCGCTCCCCCCTCTCTCTCTCTCCTCCCCCTCTTCAAAAATGAGTATATATATATATATATATATATATATATATACGCAAAAGGGAGTATCTTGAACGCGCGTTTACGAATAAAACTCCCGATCTCCCTCAGTCCTGCTTAATCGAATTGTTGATAAAAATAAGTAAAATGATAAAGAATAAAAGTAAGTGGAGAACCCACAGATTTGATTTAGCGTTGGGTGTGCGGGCATGCGCCCTGATGATCGCCCAGATAAAGGGTTAAAGACAGAGGCTTGATAAAGGTATCAGAATATATACAGGTTATTTATTTTTTATTGAGGTGGGGGGGGTGGGGGAGTGGGGAGGGGGGGTGATAAATGTGTATCATTAGCGTAGGGGAAAAGTGAGGGGGTGGGGGGGTTTTCTGTGGCTTGTAATATATATATATATATATATATATATATATATATATATATATATATATATATATATATATATATATATATATATGGCTCTCTCTCTCTCTCTCTCTCTCTCTCTCTCTCTCTCTCTCTCTCTCTCTCTCTCTCTCTCTCTCTCTCCCATATCGCACCAAGAAGTGTTAACAAAACTTCTAAAACTCTACGACTGACTCTCTCTCTCTCTCTCTCTCTCTCTCTCTCTCTCTCTCTCTCTCTCTCTCTCTCTCTCTCTCTCTCCTTTTTCTTCTGAAAACGAACGAAACACTAGGGGAAAAACCCCAGGCGTCTCTCAAGGCGAGCGATATCCACTGAGACTTAAATTCGTGAGAATTACCTTCAGCCAGCACTCTGGTAAGTCCACCTATTAGCCGAAGTAATCCTCAGAAAGATTACAGAGAAAGCGGCCAATGGAATTCACGAATTACCTAAAGAGAATTAGGTAATCTTCTTGTAATCTATGTAATCCAAATGTAATCTGAGTTGAATATTTGTGCTATTTCGGGGAACGCCAAACACTATGAACAAATAAAGAGGGATTACCTTTTTTTTCTAATGTAATTCCTAAAGTCTTTCTCTGACATTGGTTTTTATATGTAATTACCGTCATATGAATTACATTTGAGGCGACGTAAGTCTTGAGTGGTCATTTATGAAGCTATTAATCAATGAAGTATTTAATCTTAAGGTAATCAGACTTTTGGGTGATTATATCGATCGTTTGATTACATTCATGGTTCTATTTCGAGTGATTGAATGGTCTTCAAAGCTAATGTAATTGCATCGTACAATGGTGATTCCATTTAAGATTACATTCCATGTAACTTGAAGTCATTGATCTCCTCTTGATTACATTTCAAGTAAGTTAATGTAATTGTAACGTGAAGTAATGGAATTCAGACTGATTACTTCCAAGAACACAAGATTGGCTAATCAGAAAGTGATTAGATCAGGTGGACGAATCAAGCAAGACTGGCTAATCAGGTTTTAAATAATGATCAGAAACCCAATTAATCAGTGTAATCAATGTAATCAGGGCTGATCAACCCAATTTTTCTTTTTCTCGTACCTATTTGTGCCTATTTCTACTCCCATCAAACTCGACGTACCAAATCCTAATTACTTTCCAATTTGTGAACAATATTGACCCAATTTTCACTATTCTTTGCCCATTCATGCCTATTTTTATTACCAATACACTCGACTTAAAAGCCTCATAATGGGTTCCCAATTTTTACGACTCTGACAACCCAATTTCCGCTAATCATTACCTATTTATACCCAATTTCCGCTAACCATTACCTATTTATACCCAATTTTCGCTAATCATTACCTATTTATACCCAATTTCCGCTAATTATTACCTATTTATGCCCAATTTTCGCTAATCATTATCTATTTATACCCAATTTCCGCTAATCATTACCTATTTATGCCCAATTTCCGCTAATCATTACCTATTTATACCCAATTTCAGCTAATCATTACCTATTTATACCCAATTTCCGCTAATCATTACCTACTTATACCCAATTTCCCGCTAATCATTACCTATTTATACCCAATTTCCGCTAATCATTACCTATTTATGCCCAATTTCCGCCAACCAATACCTATTTATACCCAATTTCCGCAAATCATTACATATTTATACCCAATTTCCGCCAATCAATACCTATTTATACCCAATTTCCGCTAATCATTACCTATTTATACCCAATTTCCGCTAATCATTGCCTATTTATACCCAATTTCCGCTAATCATTACCTATTCATAGCCAATTACCTCTAATCATTACCTATTTATGCCCAATTTCCGCTAATCATTACCTATTTATACCCAATTTCCGCTAATCATTACCTATTTATGCCCAATTTCCGCTAATCATTACCTATTTATACCCAATTTTCGCTCATCATTACCTATTTATACCCAATTTCCGCGAATCATTACCTATTTATACCCAATTTCCGCCAATCATTACCTATTTATACCCAATTTCCGCTAATCATTACCTATTTATGCCCAATTTCCGCTAATCATTACCTATTTATACCCAA
>NC_092294.1:10062555-10072555 GCF_036320965.1 Panulirus ornatus | reverse complement strand
TGAGGGAGAGGGTTGGAGGGACAAGGAGAGAGAGGGGTGTTGGAGGTGTGAGGGAGATAACAGAAGACAAACAAACAAACAACAACAACAAGAACAACAACCCAGGTAAACATAGACCAAGACTGTAGGGAAGATTTAGAAATAGAAAGGGAGATAGAATTAGAAATGCCAGTGTCGTCTGATTGTGTGATAGATGGTCTGTGTCTCTGATCTTATGGTCTGTGTCTCTGATCTTATGGTCTGTGTCTCTGTGTCTCTGATATCTGTAATATGGTCTGTGTCACTGATATCTGTCATGTGGTCTGTGTCTCAGATCTTGTGGTCTATGTCCCTGAGGTCTGTCATGTGGTCTGTGTCTCAGATCTTGTCGTCTATGTCCCTGAGGTCTGTCATGTGGTCTGTGTCTCAGATCTTGTGGTCTGTGTCCCTGAGGTCTGTCATGTGGTCTGTGTCTCAGATCTTGTGGTCTATGTCCCTCATGTCTGTCATGTGGTCTGTGTCTCAGATCTTATGGTCTGTGTCCATGATGTCTGTCGTATGGTCTGTGTCACTAGACTCCTAGATAACTCCATTGCCGTTCTAGATCAACTCGCTGCACACTAGAAGACCCCCTGCTTTCGCTCCTGCATGCGACTGTGAGAGAGAGAGAGAGAGAGAGAGAGAGAGAGAGAGATTGAGAGAGAGAGAGAGAGAGAGAGAGAGAGAGAGAGAGAGAGAGATTGTATCAGTGAGAGAGAGAGATTGTATCAGTGAGAGAGAGAGAGAGAGAGAGAGAGAGAGAGAGAGAGAGAGCGAGATTGTACCAGTGAGAGAGAGAGAGAGAGAGAGAGAGAGAGAGAGAGAGATTGTACCAGTGAGAGAGAGAGAGAGATTGTACCAGTGTGAGAGACAGAGAGAGAGATATAGTACCAGTGTGTTTGTGTGTGTGTGTGTGAGAGAG
Organism: Panulirus ornatus; assembly: GCF_036320965.1. Taxonomy (NCBI): domain Eukaryota; kingdom Metazoa; phylum Arthropoda; class Malacostraca; order Decapoda; family Palinuridae; genus Panulirus; species Panulirus ornatus. The sequence continues at coordinate 10,071,615 of NC_092294.1, read as the reverse complement.
AGAGAGAGAGAGAGAGAGAGAGAGAGAGAGAGAGAGAGAGAGAGAGAGATAAGCTGTGGTGTTGGTGGTTGGTGGATGAGGTTAGAGTGGATGACCTCCCATCTGGCCACGGTCGGATGGATGAGGAAGGCCCCGTCAAGCGATCCATCCATCCGTCCCTCCGTCTGTCCATCCATCCGTCCATCCCTCCGTCTGTCCATCTGTCTCCCGCGCTGTGTGTCTCGTGCTGTCCCGGGACGCGCCCGCTGTCTAGGCCAGCGCGTCCGAGGACAGGAGGGGAGGGGGGGGGGGTGGGGGGGTCCGAGGACAGGAGGGGGGGTAGTGGTTGGGGACCCATCCATCCTCATAAGGAAGAGGAAGTGTCCACTGTCCAGGGCGGCGTGTAACAGACCCCCTTCTCCTGTGTAACAGACCACCTTCTCCTGTGTAACAGACCACCTTCTCCCGGACCAACGTCGAGGGCAGGGTGTAACAGACCACCTTCTTCTATGTGACAGACCACCTTCTCCCACTCCACGTCCAGGGCAGTGTGTAACAGACCACCTTCTAACAGACCAGCGTCGAGGGCAGGGTGTAACAGACCAACTTCTCCCAGACCAACGTCGAGGGCAGGGTATAACAGACCACCTTCTCCCAGACCAACGTGGTTGGGCTCCGACAAGCGACGTCAGACAGACCACCCTTCACCAGACCACGTCGTAGGGGGTCCGACGAGCGGACCCTTCTCTGCTATAGCGTCCGTGTCTCTGAGAGAGAGAGAGAGAGAGAGAGAGAGAGAGAGAGAGAGAGAGAGAGAGAGAGAGAGAGAGAGGTTAGGTTAGGTTAGGTTAGGTTAGGTCTGGTGCTTGTGTGTGTGTGTGTGTGTGTCCTTAACTACGGCGAATGAGAGAGAGAGAGAGCGAGAGAGAGAGAGAGAGAGAGAGAGAGAGAGAGAGAGAGAGAGAGAGAGAGAGAGTTAGGTTAGGTTAGGTTAGGTTAGGTTAGGTCTGGTGCTTGTGTGTGTATGTCCTTAACTACGGCGAGTGAGAGAGAGAGAGAGAGAGAGAGGTGTTAAGGGGGTGAGAGATAGAAGGGGGGTAGGGGCCTAAGCAAATCAACAGAGAGAGGTGTTAAGGGGGTGAGAGAGAGAGGGGGGGGGGTAGGGGCCTAAGCAAATCAACAGCCTAGATAATGACCCCAGAGTGGAAGTTTAGGGGTGGGGGGGGCCCGCGTGGGGGGTCGGGGGTCGGACATAAAGTGCCAGATTCGACAAGGTGTGTGTGGGGGGGGGGAGGAGGGGAGGTGAGGGGAGAGGGGGGTGAGGGGGGGAGGGGGAGATGATGATGATAGCATTGGTCAGCGAACGTGATAGTGTGGTGGGGGGGGGCACCCCCCCACCCCCCCAGGGGACTGGCCATCTGTAAGATGGACGGCTTCCATCACCGCTTTCCCCAGCAAGCCTGGGAAGGGGAGGGAATGAGGGAGGGATGGAGGGAATGAGAGGGAGAGGGAATAGAAGGAAGAGATGTGGAGGCCAAGATGGAACAGAGAGAGGAGGTGAGATGGTTGTCTGGGGGGGGGGGGTGTTTAGTTGGGGGTGGGGAGAGAGAGGGGGGTGGGGGGGTTTCAAGTGGGAATGGGAAAGGGGAAGGGGAGGGAGAGGGGTGTTTTTTGGTGGGGATGGGGAGAGAAAGGGGAGGGGGTTGGTTTCAAGTGGGAATGGGAAAGGGGAAGGGATGGGGCGTTCTGATCCAGTGGGAAGAAGGGTTGGGAGGGTAGAGGGAGAGGGAGAGGGGAAAGGGGCCTGAAATCAAGCAGGACAGAGAGAGAGAGAGAGAGAGAGAGAGAGAGAGAGAGAGAGAGAGAGAGAGAGAGAGAGAGAGAGAGAGAGAACTTCACACTCTCTCACACGACCCCCCGTAACGGATGGCTTTCTCTACTGTCTTAACCTCGATAGACTCAGCGGAAATAGACAGCGACAAGACACACACACACACACACACACACACACACACACACACACACACACACACACACACACACACACACATATATATGTGTGTGTGTGTGTGTGCGTGCGTGATTATAATCAAGGAAATTATAATTCTTAACTAACTCCTTCCGTCTAAACCACTTCACAGCAACACACTTACAGTTCAAAAGACGAACGTGGTTCAAGGCTGTTCAGCACAGATGGACAGACAGAGAGATACAGACAGAGGGACACAAACAGAGAGACAGACAGACAGAGGGACACAGACAGACAGACAGACAGAGAAAGACAGAGAGAGACAGACACTGTAGGACCTGGTACAGAAGTCAGTGTGTTATACAGACAGGGTCAACAGACATATTGGTATTGAGTTAGTGAGTTGTGAGGCTTTTCAAAATAAATGATTTATGAACTCATGGTAAACAGACGATCAGAGTGTAGCACAGCAGCTCTATGAAGATAGCAAGCTTGGAGGAGAGATAACAAGCTTGGAGGAGAGATAGCAAGCTTGGAGGAGAGATAACAAGCTTGGAGGAGAGATAGCAAGCTTGGAGGAGAGATAGCAAGCTTGGAGGACAGATAGCAAGCTTGGAGGAGAGATAGCAAGCTTGGAGGAGAGATAGCAAGCTTGGAGGAAAGGGGGGGAGGTAGGGGGAATGGAAGTAGGAGAGAGAGAGAGAGAGAGAGAGAGAGAGAGTCTTGAATTAAGGGTGTAAGGAGAGGGCGCCTTTTATATGTGTGTTTGTATATGTATGTGTGTGTGTGTGTGTGTGTGTGTGTGTGTCTATGTGTCTGTGTCTATGTGTCTGTGTCTCTGTGTGTCAACCTCCATCTCCACCAAGTCCCTCCCCCCTCCCCTCCCCCCTACCATATCTGGGGGGGGGGGAGGGAGGGGGGTGTTAAGGGGGGGATCAAATCCTTGTGGAGAAAAGAGAAGAAAAAGGTGAGAACAATGGAAGTAAGGGGAGTGGGGGAGGAATGGGATGTATTTAGGGAATCAGTGATGGATTGCGCAAAGGATGCTTGTGGCATGAGGAGAGTGAGAGGTGGGTTGATTAGAAAGGGTAGTGAGTGGTGGGATGAAGAAGTAAGAGTATTAGTGAAAGAGAAGAGAGAGGCATTTGGACGATTTTTGCAGGGAAAAAATGCAATTGAGTGGGAGATGTATAAAAGAAAGAGACAGGAGGTCAAGAGAAAGGTGCAAGAGGTGAAAAAAAGGGCAAATGAGAGTTGGGGTGAGAGAGTATCATTAAATTTTAGGGAGAATAAAAAGATGTTCTGGAAGGAGGTAAATAAAGTGCGTAAGACAAGGGAGCAAATGGGAACTTCAGTGAAGGGCGCAAATGGGGAGGTGATAACAAGTAGTGGTGATGTGAGAAGGAGATGGAGTGAGTATTTTGAAGGTTTGTTGAATGTGTTTGATGATAGAGTGGCAGATATAGGGTGTTTTGGTCGAGGTGGTGTGCAAAGTGAGAGGGTTAGGGAAAATGATTTGGTAAACAGAGAAGAGGTAGTGAAAGCTTTGCGGAAGATGAAAGCCGGCAAGGCAGCAGGTTTGGATGGTATTGCAGTGGAATTTATTAAAAAAGGGGGTGACTGTATTGTTGACTGGTTGGTAAGGTTATTTAATGTATGTATGACTCATGGTGAGGTGCCTGAGGATTGGCGGAATGCGTGCATAGTGCCATTGTACAAAGGCAAAGGGGATAAGAGTGAGTGCTCAAATTACAGAGGTATAAGTTTGTTGAGTATTCCTGGTAAATTATATGGGAGGGTATTGATTGAGAGGGTGAAGGCATGTACAGAGCATCAGATTGGGGAAGAGCAGTGTGGTTTCAGAAGTGGTAGAGGATGTGTGGATCAGGTGTTTGCTTTGAAGAATGTATGTGAGAAATACTTAGAAAAGCAAATGGATTTGTATGTAGCATTTATGGATCTGGAGAAGGCATATGATAGAGTTGATAGAGATGCTCTGTGGAAGGTATTAAGAATATATGGTGTGGGAGGAAAGTTGTTAGAAGCAGTGAAAAGTTTTTATCGAGGATGTAAGGCATGTGTACGTGTAGGAAGAGAGGAAAGTGATTGGTTCTCAGTGAATGTAGGTTTGCGGCAGGGGTGTGTGATGTCTCCATGGTTGTTTAATTTGTTTATGGATGGGGTTGTTAGGGAGGTAAATGCAAGAGTTTTGGAAAGAGGGGCAAGTATGAAGTCTGTTGGGGATGAGAGAGCTTGGGAAGTGAGTCAGTTGTTGTTCGCTGATGATACAGCGCTGGTGGCTGATTCATGTGAGAAACTGCAGAAGCTGTGACTGAGTTTGGAAAAGTGTGTGGAAGAAGAAAGTTAAGAGTAAATGTGAATAAGAGCAAGGTTATTAGGTACAGTAGGGTTGAGGGTCAAGTCAATTGGGAGGTGAGTTTGAATGGAGAAAAACTGGAGGAAGTGAAGTGTTTTAGATATCTGGGAGTGGATCTGGCAGCGGATGGAACCATGGAAGCGGAAGTGGATCATAGGGTGGGGGAGGGGGCGAAAATCCTGGGGGCCTTGAAGAATGTGTGGAAGTCGAGAACATTATCTCGGAAAGCAAAAATGGGTATGTTTGAAGGAATAGTGGTTCCAACAATGTTGTATGGTTGCGAGGCGTGGGCTATGGATAGAGTTGTGCGCAGGAGGATGGATGTGCTGGAAATGAGATGTTTGAGGACAATGTGTGGTGTGAGGTGGTTTGATCGAGTGAGTAACGTAAGGGTAAGAGAGATGTGTGGAAATAAAAAGAGCGTGGTTGAGAGAGCAGAAGAGGGTGTTTTGAAGTGGTTTGGGCACATGGAGAGGATGAGTGAGGAAAGATTGACCAAGAGGATATATGTGTCGGAGGTGGAGGGAACAAGGAGAAGAGGGAGACTAAATTGGAGGTGGAAAGATGGAGTGAAAAAGATTTTGTGTGATCGGGGCCTGAACATGCAGGAGGGTGAAAGGAGGGCAAGGAATAGAGTGAATTGGAGCGATGTGGTATACCGGGGTTGACGTGCTGTCAGTGGATTGAATCAAGGCATGTGAAGCGTCTGGGGTAAACCATGGAAAGCTGTGTAGGTATGTATATTTGCGTGTGTGGACGTATGTATATACATGTGTATGGGGCGGGGTTGGGCCATTTCTTTCGTCTGTTTCCTTGCGCTACCTCGCAAACGCGGGAGACAGCGACAAAGTATAAAAAAAAAAAAAAAAATATATATATATATATTGGAAATGAGTTTTAGATTCGATCATGTCAGCAGAAAAGGAAAGAAATTCAATTTGTGTCCGGGGGAGGAGGAACCCATCCCCCCCTTTCTCCCCCCCTTAAAGGCCTTAGATATGAGTGATGTATGCTCGTCTCTGGGTCCTTCTCGGCAAAATTGAGGAGGGGGAGGATTGGATGGGGGGGGGGGGGTGAATAGTTACTCACCAATCCGTCGATGGTTGATTGAGATCTGCCGAGGTAGGCGCTTCTTCAGGAAGGGGGGAAAGGGGGGTATGGAGGGAAGGAGGAGGAGGCGTCCCCCTAGTAGAGGGGGACCCCTTGAGATAAAAGGGGGGGTTGAAGGGGGGGGGGGGTGTGGTTCTAGAAGGCTTGCGTCGGGGGTTGGGGGTTTTTATAGATAAGGGGGGGAAGGAAGGGGTGGGTCAGGGGTTGTGAGATATGGGGTTCTGGGGTGAAGTTGCCTCTCTGGGGGGATGGGGTTATATGGAAAGCCTTTTGGGGGAACCGAGGGAGGCGTATGGGGAGGGGGGGGATGGGGGTATACACCAGGAATATGTTCATTGACGAGCCCCTAGAGAGGGGGGGATGAACACCTAGGGTGGGTGTGGGCCTGCGACTGCCAGGGGCCCAGAATTCGAACCGTGGTCTGTAACTCTAAGCAGAAACGTAAGAAGAAGAGGGTTAAGGGGAGGAGGGGGGTGAAGTGGATGGAGGGGGGGGTAACAGAAGGAGTAGGGGGTAGGTGAAGTGGGTGGAGGGGGGAGTAACAGGAGTAGGGGGTAGGTGAAGTGGTTGGAGGGGGGGTAACAGAAGGAGGAGGGAATGGGTGAAGTGGGTGTAGGGAGAAGGTGGAGGGTGAAGTGGGTGTAGGGGGGGTAACAGGAGTAGGGGATAGGTGAAGTGGGTGGAGGGGGAGAGGTAACAGAAGGGGTAGGGGATAGGTGAAGTGGGTGGAGGGAGGGTAACAGAAGGAGTAGGGGGTAGGTGAAGTGGGTGAAGGGGGGTAACAGGAGTAGGGGGTAGGTGAAGTGGGTGTAGGGAGGGTAACAGAAGGAGTAGGGGGTAGGTGAAGTGGGTGTAGGGAGGGTAACAGGGGTAGGGGGTAGGCGAAGTGAGTGGAGGGGGTAACAGGAGTAGGGGGTAGGTGAAGTGGGTGGAGGGGGGGTAACAGAAGGGGTAGGGGATAGGTGAAGTGGGTGGAGGGGGGGTAACAGGAGTAGGGGGTAGGTGAAGTGGGTGTAGGGAGGGTAACAGAAGGAGTAGGGGGTAGGTGAAGTGGGTGGAGGGGGTAACAGAAGAAGTAGGGGGTAGGTGAAGTGGGTGGAGGGGGGTAACAGAAGGAGTAGGGGGTAGGTGAAGTGGGTGGAGGGGGGGAGGTAACAGAAGGGGGTAAGGGATAGATGAAGTGGGTGTAGGGGGTAACAGAAGGAGTAGGGGGGTAGGTGAAGTGGGTGGAGGGGGGGATAACAGAAGGAGTAGGGGGTAGGTGAAGTGGGTGGAGGGGGGTAACAGGAGTAGGAGGTAGGTGAAGTGGGTGTAGGGGGTAACAGAAGTGGTAGGGGATAGATGAAGTGGGTGGAGGGGGTAGTAGTAGAAGGAGCACGAGGGGGTGGGTGGGTGTAGGCGAAGTGGGTGGAGCTGCTCCTCCATCTCGAGCCAAGATGGCGGCCAGCTTGACCGCCTGTCAGGGGGGGGGGGGGGGGTGTGTGCTGTGGGTGTGGGTGTGGGGGGTGGGGTGGCAGTCGCTAGGATGATGTGTGAGGGATGATAGATCCTGTGTTGCTAGGTGGATAGGATGATGGTAGGGACATGGAGTAGCCATATATGAGGTATGATGAGACAAGGGTGGTATGATGGTCATATAATGCGACGGTATGTTGATAGGTCAGTGGTATGATAACATCGGATGGGATGATATGTTGATATGTTGGTATGATCCTTTGAATGATATGTCGGGATAGGACAGTGGTATGATAACATCGGCTGGATGATGGTATAATATGTAGATATGTTGGTATGATCCTTTGAATGATATGTCGGGATAGGACAGTGGTATGATCACATCGGCTGGGTGTTGGTATAATATGTAGATATGTTGGTATGATCCTTTGAATAATATGTCAAAGGGATGATAGCATTATACTCTGATGGTGGGATGATATATCAAACAGAAGTGTTTCCTATGGATATCTCTCCTTTCCTCGTTCCTCCACTTCATCATTCATGTTCTTTTTATCATCATCGTCTATTTAAGTTCACCCCTTCCCTTCTCTGCGCGTCTCACTTTCCCTCCACTTCCGAGTCCAAATTATTGTGTTCTTTTTCTCGCACTGAACATTGTCCCTCTCTCATTATTTGGACCTCTCCAGTAACTTGATGAAATCCAACGGTAAATAGACAAAAGAATGAAACGGAAATCCTCATTACCATTTCAAATCTCACTGCGTTTCTGGACTTGCCCATATTGGAAACACCTTAATACAAACCTTGTAATAACATTAAACACGCTGGGCATGACCATGGCCACCATCTCTTGTTGTTACAACCCAACGGAGTGAACGTGGCAATATCTGCTTTCCAAAAACTAGTGGTGTTGTATGTGTGGGGTAATTTTTATTCCTGTGAGCCACTGCTTTATATCACATGGGTCTTATTCACCTCTGTATAGATTACTACTTATTATATATATATATATATATATATATATATATATATATATATATATATATATATATATATATATATATATCACTTGTACCCAGGGTTCAGTCCAAATCCTTATGATGTATTAGCTCCCCCTTCTGTCCCCCCCTTATTCTCCACCCATCCTTCTCTTCCCTGTGTGAAATTGACCTCTCTCTCTCTCTCTCTCTCTCTCTCTCTCTCTCTCTCTCTCTCTCTCTCTCTCTCTCTCTCTCTCTCTCTCTCTCTCTCTCCTATCTTCGTCCACTGCCTTTGTGGGGCTGTGTGCTCGCGTCCCAGCCGAGCATGGGGGGCCACGGGACCCCTTGGCCTGAATGTGGACAATGCTTCCCGCAGTTTGTGTGTGAACGCACAACCACACCGGGATGAACCGTTATGTACATGCTCAACACTTCCACTTCGGTTGTCTCCGCTCGCCCCGACATAGAGACATGATCACTGCACTTGTGTATATATATGTATATACAAGGGTACAACACACACACACACACACACACACACACACACACACACACACACACACCTCCTTCTCCTCCCCATTCCCACACACACACACCTCCTCCCCCTGCCCACACACACACACACACACACACACACCCTCCCCCCCCCTGCCCACCCCCCCTGCCCACACACCCCCCCCCCCCCTTCGAAGTATTTTCAGATTCATCTGGGGGAAAAGAACAATAAATTTTGATCAAATACACTCCCCAACATTTCATCATTTTTACTTTCATAAAAATTGAATAGCGGTGTGGGTGTGGGTGTGTGTGTGTGTGTGTGTGTGTGTGTGTGTGCAGGCGCACGCGCGCGCGCTTGGGGTGGGTGGAGGGTGGAGGAGGATCCTATAACAGAGTTTATGATGATAAAGTGTTCACTCCATCTTGATCTTGAGTCATGTCTTGTTGTCCTGGGGGGAGGGAGGGGGGAGGGGAGGGGGGATAAAGGGGGGGCAGGGGTTAAGGCGAGGTGGGAGGTGGCCACCCCCCTTCCTTCCTTCCTTCCTTCCTTCCTTCCTTCCCGGGAAGAGGGAAGGAAGTGAGAGGGGGACGAGGAGGGTGGGGGTTTAGGTCGTAGGAAGGTGGAAGAGGATGTGGGATAGGTATAGGTGGTTTAGACCCTATCCTTCTGTGATGCCCCTTGGATAGTT
>NC_092294.1:10047555-10052555 GCF_036320965.1 Panulirus ornatus | reverse complement strand
TGAACACGAGAGACCCATAGGGTTCGTCATGGTCTGGGACGAGGTTTAGTTGGTTTCAATTTGGTGGTTTAACTGGTTTTAGTTGGTTTGATGGACTCCGTGACGCTGTTGGGTTTATAGGTCTCTTCCTGCGTCTGACTGTGGTCTGCGTCTCTGGTCTCTGGTCTGCGTCCGTGGTCAGCGTCTCTGGTTTGCGGCTGTGGTTTGCGGCTGTGGTTTGTGGCTATGGTCTATGTCTGTGGTCTGTGTCTGTGGTCTGTGTCTGTGGTCTGCGTCTCTTGTCTGCGCGGGCTTAAGTTTGTGTGTGTACGTTCATAATTATTCCCAGCAAACTTGCCCACAAAACCTGAGACATGTACCCTCCCCACAGAGCCTTCAACACGTACCCTCCCCCACAATTTCTTCAACACGTATCCTCCCCCACAGAGCCTTCAACACGTACCCTCCCCCACAATTTCTTCAACACGTATCCTCCCCCACAAGTCCTTCAACACATACCCTACCCCACAATTCCTTCAACACATACCCTCCCCCACAATTCCTTCAACACATACCCTCCCCCACAATACCTTCAACACATACCCTCCCCCACAATTCCTTCAACACATACCCTCCCCCACAATACCTTCAACACATAACCTCCCCCACAGTTCCTTCAACACATACCCTCCCCACAATTCCTTCAACACATACCCTCCCCCACAATACCTTCAACACGTACCCTCCCCCACAATACCTTCAACACATACCCTCCCCACAATTCCTTCAACACATACCCTCCCCCACAATACCTTCAACACATACCCTCCCCCACAATTCCTTCAACACATACCCTCCCCCACAATACCTTCAACACATACCCTCCCCCACAATTCCTTCAACACATACCCTCCCCCACAATACCTTCAACACATACCCTCCCCCACAATTCCTTCAACACATACCCTCCCCCACAATTCCTTCAACACATACCCTCCCCCACAATTCCTTCAACACATACCCTCCCCCACAATTACTTCCACATACGTCATCCACAACATTTGCAACACAAAGGTCGCTACAAGACCCCCACACCCCACACCCTATAGGGCCCTTAATTTTCCTCCTATAAGGACCTCAATCCTCCTATAAGGACCTCAATCCTCCTATATGGTCCTCAATCCTCCTATATGGTCCTCAATCCTCCTATAAGGTCCTCAATCCTCCTATAAGGTCCTCAATCCTCCTATATGGTCCTCAATCCATCCTATATGGTCCTCAATCCTCCTATAAGGTCCTCAATCCTCCTATAAGGACCTCAATCCTCCTATAAGGTCCTCAATCCTCCTATAAGGTCCTCAATCCTCCTATAAGGTCCTCAATCCTCCTATATGGTCCTCAATCCATCCTATATGGTCCTCAATCCTCCTATAAGGTCCTCAATCCTCCTATAAGGACCTCAATCCTCCTATAAGGTCCTCAATCCTCCTATAAGGTCCTCAATCCTCCTATAAGGTCCTCAATCCTCCTATAAGGTCCTCAATCCTCCTATAAGGTCCTCAATCCTCCTATAAGGACCTCAATCCTCCTATAAGGTCCTCTATCCTCCTATAAGGTCCTCAATCCTCCTATAAGGTCCTCAATCCTCCTATAAGGTCCTCAATTCTCCTATAAGGACCTCAATCCTCCTATAAGGACCTCAATCCTCCTATAAGGTCCTCAATCCTCCTATTAGGTCCTCAATTCTCCTATAAGGTCCTCAATTCTCCTATAAGGTCTTCAATCCTCCTATAAGGTCCTCTATCCTCCTATAAGGTCCTCAATCCTCCTATAAGGTCCTCAATCCTCCTATAAGGTCCTCAATCCTCCTATAAGGTCCTCAATCCTCCTATATGGTCCTCAATCCTCCTATAAGGTCCTCAGTCCTTCTTCCACGGGGCTCTCTCTCTCTCTCTCTCTCTCTCTCTCTCTCTGAAATGGTAGACCCCCCAGACATGCACGAGCCACACTTTCTTTTCTGTCACGTTGCCACGGAAGACTCACATCCCACCAACATGGACACAGAGCCTCATCCACACACCCCGTCAGTGGACGTGGCCAACTACCTGTGCGCTGCAGGGGTGTTAGAGGGACGTCTTCCCCCCCCCCCCCCCCCTCACCACACACACACACACACACACACACACACACACACACACGCTTCGTTTTCTTTGCCCTCCGGAGACTATCTTCATGAACTCTTCCTCCCTAAACTTTTCTCTCTTCTGTAAATGTAAGGAAGGGGGAGGGAGGGGGAGGGGGAGAGTGTAAAAAAAAAAGGGGGGGAGGGGGTTCGTCCCCCCTCCTCCCCCGCGCGCGGGACGACGAAGACCCACCGAACTCGACAACGTGTTAGCGGACCACCTGGCCCAGGGGGGGCCTTTTTATTTTACCCCCCCCCCCCCCTCCACGATCTGTCCCATCATTTTTAGGTTTTTATAATTGCTTCTAATTGGCATCCCATCCCATCCCATCCCCTTCCCCCCTCATCAGCATTAAGAGAGTAATGCTAATTAGGTTGTTGGGTTTTACGGAGAGGCCAGTCCATCACTTGGGGTTTGTGGAAGCCCTCGCTTCATCAAGGCCTTACCACATTTTCTTTTCAAGACGACCTCCCTCCTCACCACCCCCCATTTTCTTTCTCTCTTTTTTTTCTCTCTGTCGTTAAATCGTTCCCTCGTCACTTGAATGGCCCTTAGGCTGTTACAATCAGTCTGTCAGGCTTTGTGCTGAAGTGGAAATGGGCGAGACGACCCGAGACACCAACCCACCCCCCCATTCCCTCCCATTCCTCCCCCATTTCCCCCATTTCACCCCCATTTCCCTACCCCTTTAACAATTTGTAACTCCGTCTGGCGTCCTGGTCGAAGCTGAAAGGGAAAAGAAGAAGAAAAAAATAGAAAAAATGATTCTGTGGATGATAATTCGCTTCCTCTTCCCAGTCTCCCTTGGCCCTGGGGGATGGGGGGGATGGGGGGGGAACATAATTATCCCCCGTAATCTGGGGAATTCTGACTTTTCTCTGGGGTTAACTGGCTTGGCGCCTCGCGATCATCGCCCATCATCTACCCCCATCCCTCTCCCCCCCTCCCCCCCCCCCAGTGGGTGATGGGGGGAGGAAGGGGGAGGGGGAAGGGGGGGATACTCATAATGAGGGCGATGGCAATGAGGTGTTGGCCTCTGACGGGTTTAATGAGGCCTTTGCATTTAGGTGAGGTGGTCGATATGTTAATGTTGGAAATACAGAGTTTGTGTGTGTCTGTGTGTGTGTGTGTGTGTGTGTGTGTGTGTGTGTGTGTGTGTGTGTGTGTGTGTGTTGTGTGTGTGCTATATGCTGGTAAACCACGGTTGGGGGGGGGGGGAAGTGAAACACGATAAGTTCACAAGTGCACTTTCGTGTAATGATCACATCATCAGGGGGCAGAGAGATACAAGGATAAGAGGACATAATCCAGTCTTAGCTTCGCTTCTTCCTTCTATCTCTAGTGACTGTTCTACGTTTTCTATCTCATTCTTGTGTTTCTCCCCGATGATGTGATCATTGCACGAAAGTGCACTAGTGACCTTGTCTTGTGTCATTTTCCTGTTGTTTTTATGCATATACTAGATCACGCGTACCACTATGACCTCTTCCAATATATATATATATATATATATATATATATATATATATATATATATATATATATATATATATATATATATATATATATGTAATAACTGGGGGCTGATCTGGGGGTAAGACTAAGGGAGATATAGCCCTGGGGGGGAAACTGGGGAGATGTGGCCATCTCATTACGTTGAACTTTACACCCCCAGAGATTTAAAAATCACCCCAGAACCCCCCCCCCTTCAACCCCCCCAGAAACACATTTCCTCCACCCCCCCCCCCCCCCCCGCCCGAGTGACATCCACATCAAATGGGGCCCCCATTGACGTGCGGCGGGGGTCCCCCCCCATTGTTGACCCGGAGGGGGGGAGAGGGGGAGGTGTTAAGGGCGTAATTGAGTGGTCGTTCAGTGGGTAATTGGCCCTTAATGAAAACAAACTCCACGCGTGTGTGTGTGTGTGTGTGTGTGTGTGTGTGTGTGTGTGTGTGGTCAGTAAGGTGAAGTAAACGCATCATGTTATCATCTAATTAGCTCCCCGTGTCTGGACATGGACATTGAAGGTAATTACGGGGGTCAATAGGGGGCGGGGGGGGGGGACACGTCTGTTGAGAGCGCATGCGCTGGCGGGTGATTGGGTAGGTGGGTGGGTGGACGATTGGGTAGGTAGATGGGTGGGTGATTGGGTAGGTGGATGGGTGGGTGATTGGGTAGGTAGGTGGGTGGACGATTGGGTAGGTAGATGGGTGGGTGATTGGGTAGGTGGATGGGTGGGTGATTGGGTAGGTAAGTGAATGGGTGGATGATTGGGTAGGTGGGTGGGTGGATGATTGGGTAGGTGGGTGATTGGGTGGGTGGATGATTGGGTAGATGGATGATTGGGTAGATGGGTGGGTGGGTGATTGGGTAGGTACGTAGGTGGATGGGTGGGTGATTGGGTCGGTGGATGGGTGGGTGATTGGGTAGGTACGTAGGTAGGTGGTGGATGATTTGGTGGATGGGTGGGTGATTGGGTCGGTGGATGGGTGGGTGATTGGGTAGGTACGTAGGTAGGTGAGTGGATGATTTTGGTGGATGGGTGGGTGATTGGGTCGGTGGATGGGTGGGTGGATGATTTGGTGGATGGGTGGGTGATTGGTGTGGGTTCAGGTGGGTTTGACATGTGGAGTATACAAAGAGATACGTATAGAGATATATATGTATATATATGTATATATCTCGTCCCCCGTTTATACATAAGGATACAAATATGTAAATCCTCTTATATACATAGATGTATATTGGACCATATATGTGTATATTCCTGTATACATAGAATATGTTGAGAAGAAAAAAGAAAAGATGAGGGGAAAAGAAGAAGAGAAGAAGAAGAAG
>NC_092294.1:10040854-10045854 GCF_036320965.1 Panulirus ornatus | reverse complement strand
TAGATAGATAGGTAAATAGACAGATAGATAGATACAGACTGATAGATACGGTACAGAAACACTGTATGACTGCTGTCACCATTACCTCATTGTACTCTGTATTCGCTGTAATTACAGCCATGAATTACTGTACCCCGGAGTCACCACCTTAATAGTTAACAACCATTCTACCCCGGAATCACCACCTTAACAACCATTCCTGTAACCTCTTGTACTGACTGAAACTACACGTCCCCGGATGATACAGTTGTCTGAAACGCCAATACAGAATACAGGCTTGTGCTGAACTCCATGTGGCCTACCACTATTACCACAACCACTATCCACCACCCACCCACCTACCACCATTATTATCACCCCACCACCATCACAAACTAACCACCCCCCCAACTAACCCACCCCCCCAACTAACCCACCCCCCCCACCACTAACTACCCCTATAATCAGCCAACCAAACAACCACCCCAATAACCAGCCAACCACCCCAATAACCAGCCAACCACCCTAATAACCAACCAACCACCCCAATAACCAGCCAACCACCCCAATAACCAGCTAACCACCCCAATAACCAGCTAACCACCCTAGTAACCAGTCAACCACCCCAATAACCAGCCAACCACCCCAATAACCAGCCAACCACCCCAATAACCAGCTAACCACCCCAATAACCAACCAACCAACCCCATAACCAACCAACCACCCCAATAACCAGCTAACCACCCCAATAACCAGCTAACCATCCTCATAACCAACCAACCACCCCAATAACCAGCCAACCACCCCAATAACCAGCCAACCACCCCAATAACCAGCTAACCACCCCAATAACCAGCTAACCACCCTCATAACCAACCAACCACCCCAATAACCAGCTAACCACCCCAATAACCAGCTAACCACCCCAATAACCAACCAACCACCCCAATAACCAGCTAACCACCCCAATAACAAGCTAACCACCCCAATAACCAACCAACCACCCCAATAACCAGCTAACCACCCCAATAACCAACCAACCACCCCAATAACCAGCTAACCACCCCAATAACCAGCTAACCACCCCAATAACCAGCTAACCACCCCAATAACCAACCAACCACCCCAATAACCAACCAACCACCCCAATAACCAACCAACCAACCCTACCACCAACCAACCAACCCCATAACCAACCAACCAACCACTCCCACCACCAACCAACCACCCCCCCACACCAACCTACCACCCCCTCCCCCGTCCTCCACCACCAGCCCAGGTAATTTGCATGCAGGAGGCCCGGGTGTGTGGAACATTCTCCATTTCCCCTTAAATTGACAATTTGCGTAAGACCCGGATCCGGAGGGATCCAGGGTGGCCCCGAGAAGTGAAGCCCACGGGGCGGGGCCCCCGTCCAAGCCAGGGGGGGAGGGGGAGGGGGTGGTAACAGATCCTCCAGCCCGATGTAAGAACGCCATCTGTAAGCAAGGCGAAGAACCACACCAAACCACACACCTCCTCCCCTCCTTCCCTCCCCTCGAGTCCCCTCCTTCCCCTCCTCCTTTCCCCCTCCCCTCTTCTCTCTCTCCCATGTCGGGCGGGGGGGCGGGGGGGGGGGGTTGCCATCAAGTTTACGTGTGTGTGTGTGTGTGTGTGTGTGTGTGTGTGTGTGTCGATGATGGCGTAAACTTGGCGGGGAGGTGAGGGGAGGGGGGAAGGAGGAGGGGAGGGGGAAAGGGGGAGGGGGAGGAGGGAGGTATATATATATATATATATATATATATGTATATATATATATGTATATTTATAGAGGGCGACGCTATATAGAGCCGCTTCCATAGCGCTCTGCTATATGATCTCTCTCTCTCTCTCTCTCTCCTTCTCTCTCTCTCTCTCTCTCTCTCTCTCATATATATATATATATATATATATATATATATATATATATATATATATATATATATATATATTCCTTCATAAGTTGGTGGATAGATATGTAGATCCTGAACTCCATTTCCCACAGGTTGTTGGAGGGAGGGTTGGAGAAGTGGTCCCCACAAACCACGGCGTCTTAAACCACAAACCAGAGGGGGGTGTGGTGTGTAGGGCGTCTTAAACCACAAACCAGAGGGGGGTGTGGTGTGTAGGGCGTCTTAAACCACAAACCAGAGGGGGGTGTGGTGTGTAGGGCGTCTTAAACCACAAACCAGAGGGGGGTGTGGTGTGTAGGGCGTCTTAAACCACAAACCAGAGGGGGGTGTGGTGTGTAGGGCGTCTTAAACCACAAACCAGAGGGGGGTGTGGTGTGTAGGGCGTCTTAAACCACAAACCAGAGGGGGGTGGTATATAGGCCGTCTTAAACCACAAACCAGAGGGGTGTGTGGTGTGTAGGGCGTCTTAAACCACAAACCAGAGGGGGGTGGTGTGTAGGAGGTCTTAAACCACAAACCTGAGGGGGGGGGGTGAGTAGGAGGTCTTAAACGACAAACCAGAGGGGGGTTGTGGTGTGTAGGGCGTCTTAAACAACAAACCAGAGGGGTAGTGGCGTGTGGCAAGGCGTGTTAAACCATAAACCAGAGCGGGGGGGATATGGTTGAAGGGGCTTGTTAAACCACAAACCAGAGGAGGTGGGTGGGTTGGGGGGGGGAGTTGTGATGATGAAGAGGAGAGGGTGTGTGTGTGTGTGTGTGTGTGTGTGTGTGTGTGTGTGTGTGTGTATGTGTGTGTGTGTGTGTGTGTATGTGTGTGTGTGTGTGTGTGTGTGTGTGTGTGTGTGTGTGTGTGTGTGTGTGTGTGTGACAATGAAACTTCTTTGTCATAACCCTGACCTAAGGGGCCCAACCTCCCCCCCTGGAGAGAGAGAGAGAGAGAGAGAGAGAGAGAGAGAGAGAGAGAGAGAGAGAGAGAGAGAGAGAGAGAGAGAGAAATATACTATACTTTTTTTGATGTTGGATCCTGCTTTCTAAGGGGGGGGGGGTTTGATAACTGGGGCAAATTAACCCCTTCCCCCCCACACCCCAGGAAGGGGGGGGGATATGGGTCGACACACACACACACACACACACACACACACACACATACACACACAGACACACACACACACACAGACACACACACACAAACACACACACACACACACACACACACACATACACACACACACACACACACACACACACACACATACACACACACACACACACATACACACATTTGACCTCGCCCCCTAAAAGGCCATCAAGTGTCGCCATTTACTTCACAAAGGCACATGACCTGGCCATTTATTTTCGCCCCTGGGCGCATCCAGCAGTGTGGGCAACACACGGGGGAGGGTTAAGCCATTTTGTACATGGCCTTTTTTTATGATCGGTATATCTTCGCCATTTAAATAGCCTCCTTCTCTCGTATGTTAATAATCATTTATCTCTGTAAGATAATTATCATTCATCTAAGATAATGATCATTTATCTCTGTAAGATAATTATAATTCATCTAAGATAATTACCATTTATCTCTCGTACAATGATTATCATTTATCTCTAAAGATAATGATCATTTATCTCTAAGATAATTATCATTTATCTGTGTAAGATAATTACCATCTATCTCTCCTAAGATAATCATCATTTATCTCTCCTAAGATAATCATCATTTATCTCTCGTACGATAATTACCATTTTATCTCTCGTAAGATAATCATCATTTATCTCTCGTAAGATAATCATCATTTATCCGAAGGATGTGCCTTTCAAAGGCCATTGAAGGCTGGGGGGGGGGGGGCGGGTGGCCATTTACGATCAAGAATAATATATAAATGTCGGGGATAAATTGGGCCTTTTAAGTAAGGGGCATTTATTGGCTAACTTACTTTATTGGTCAATGATTTATTCAAGGACTTGGATTATTTATTTACTTTATTGGTTACTTGCTTAGTTACTGACTTACTTAAAGAGAGAGAGAGAGTATATATATCGAGAGAGCAGAGAAAGGGAGAGAGAGAGAGAGAGAGAGAGAGAGAGAGAGAGAGAGAGAGAGAGAGAGAGAGAGAGAGAGAGAGAGAGAGAGAGAGACCCAGACGAACACAAGCGTGCCTCACCACCACCACCCACACACCTCCACCACCATCAGTCTCCACCACTGTTTCTCTCTCTCCCTCCCTCCCTCACTCACTCTCTCCAACACTCCTCCGCTAAACCCCTTTCCCCATTTTCTTCTTCCTAGCACCAAAGGCGTCCTCTATCACCACAGAATGTGCCGGCACCACCAACACCAGGGTATTCAATAGAAATTATATATATATATATATATATATATATATATATATATATATATATATATATATATATATATATATATATATATATATATATATATATAATTGCGAGGTAAGTTTGAATGGAGAAAAACTGGAGGAAGTGAAGAGTTTTAGATATCTGGGAGTGGATCTGGCAGCGGATGGAACCATGGAAGCGGAAGTGGATCATAGGGTGGGGGAGGGGGCGAAAATTCTGGGAGCCTTGAAGAATGTGTGGAAGTCGAGAACATTATCTCGGAAAGCAAAAATGGGTATGTTTGAAGGAATAGTGGTTCCAACAATGTTGTATGGTTGCGAGGCGTGGGCTATGGATAGAGTTGTGCGCAGGAGGATGGATGTGCTGGAAATGGGTATGTTTGAAGGAATAGTGGTTCCAACAATGTTGTATGGTTGCGAGGCGTGGGCTATGTATAGAGTGGTGCGCAGGAGGATGGATGTGCTGGAAATGAGTATGTTTGAAGGAATAGTGGTTCCAACAATGTTGTATGGTTGCGAGGCGTGGGCTATGGATAGAGTTGTGCGCAGGAGGATGGATGTGCTGGAAATGGGTATGTTTGAAGGAATAGTGGTTCCAACAATGTTGTATGATTGCGAGGCGTGGACTATGTATAGAGTGGTGCGCAGGAGGATGGATGTGCTGGAAATGAGATGTTTGAGGACAATGTGTGGTGTGAGGTGGTTTGATCGAGTAAGTAACGTAAGGGTA
>NC_092294.1:10033354-10035854 GCF_036320965.1 Panulirus ornatus | reverse complement strand
GCGAGGGGCGAGGGGGGGCGCGGGAGGGAGGGGCGTAGGCGATTTGCGACCTTACACCGCCGTGGTATAAGGGTCGATTCCCATGTGTGTGTGTGTCCCTCCGTGTCCTCCCCATACCTCACTCCACCCCCAACCCTAACCCCATCCCCAACCTCACTCCATCCCAACCCACTCCATCCCCATACCTCACTCCACCCCCAACCTAAACTCCTCCCCATACTCAACTCCATCCCCAAACCCTCAATCCATCCCTACCTAAATCCATCCCCAAACCCTCACTCCATCCCCATACTCAACTCCATCCCATACCTCACCCCATCCCCAAAATAAACCCCAATAACTAACCCTCCCCAATCATTATCCTCAACCCCATCCCCAAACCCCTAAACTCCATCCCAACCTAAACCCCAAATCCCCATACCTCAACTCATCCCACACTCAACCCCATCACCATACCTCAACTCCATCATTATACCTCAAGTCCATCACCACACCTCAACTCCATCACCACACCTCACTCCATCCCCATACCTCAACTCCATCCCCACACCTCAACTCCATCCCCATACCTCAACTCCATCACCACACCTCAACTCCATCACCACACCTCAACTCCATCACCACACCTCACTCCATCCCCATACCTCAACTCCATCACCATACCTCAACTCCATCCCCATACCTCAACTCCATCACCACACCTCAACTCCATCACCACACCTCAACTCCATCCCCATACCTCAACTCCATCACTACACCTCACTCCATCCCCATACCTCAACTCCATCCCCATACCTCAACTCCATCACCATACCTCACTCCATCACCATACCTCACTCCATCCCCATACCTCAACTCCATCCTATACCTCAACTCCATCACCATACCTCAACTCCATCACCATACCTCAACTCCATCCTATACCTCAACTCCATCACCATACCTCAACCCCATCACCATACCTCACTCCATCCCCACCTCAACTCCATCCCACCTCAACTCCATCCCATACCTCAACTCCATCACATACCTCAACTCCATCAGCATACCTCACTCCATCCCCATACCTCACTCCATCCCCATACCTCAACTCCATCCCCATACCTCACTCCATCCCCATACCTCAACTCCATCACCATACCTCACTCCATCACAAAGATTTTTCGACGTAATACTTTACATACAAACTATAAGCAAAAGCATATAGTATAAAGTCTTCGAAAACCCTATCGCTTTTCATATATTTCCCTAAATCATCTAAATTCCTATTAAGAAATTATTATCTCCTCTCCAGCAAATATATATGAGCGATGGCAATTTATCAAACGACATTGGAGCCGATTTCTGCTGCATCCTATATCGGTATAATCTGTGTTTTCCATATATATATATATATATATATATATATATATATATAGCCGACCACCAAAACAATAACATTGGCTTCTGCGCATGCGCAGAACAACAAACATGGCCGCTGAATCAGCTGTGTGGATACCGTGTCCGAATACTTTGATACATCTCTGGCTTCTGCGTCGCAGAAAATAAAAGGATATACGAGAAATTAATATTAAAGTTATTTCAGTGGAAGAAGGAAACCTACACAGATTATTCTAACGAAGGATGGTTGGGTCTGATAATTAGCGCAGCCCATCACGTATATATATATCACTTAAGATGAATTAAGTGCTGCAAAAGTCGCCGCCATTCGACCTGGCGAAGTGCGTGAAACCTCCACACACATATTCACCTCGAACGAGCCTATCCCTTAAATGCCGCTGCAGAGGCCAAACTGCAGAGTCCACACGAATCTATTTTAAGATAACGATTGTACCACTTCTGACGTGTTCAGCTAACGACTTTACAGCCTGCGAAACAGGATGACAACTTGAATAAATAAATAGCTTGAATTGGTAGGTTAAAAATACGCAGCAATCACCCGCCAATGGTGATTTAAATGCCGAACCCTCGTTAACTATGGTTGTCCAGCACTCCCCCCCCCCCCCCCCCCGTCTCGCGGGGTCTTTCAAAACACATCTATGTCAACTGGGACATATTACATAGATACAGCCACTCAGAAACTGGCAAAAAACGTAACTGGAGGCATTTTACGGAGAGAATAACGCTTGAAAAAATGTCACCGCCGGAGAGAATGGCAATAATTTAAATGCCCGAGGTGAACACACGTGGTTTTGTTATTGTTTACCTCCATCGGCCAATCAGAAGACACGTGACGTCATATTACATTCACTATCCCTATTATAATTTTAAATCTTTCGTAATAACTTATTTATCTTGTCTTACGGACTATATATATTTTTTTAAGATTTATTTAACTATTTTTCCGAATTACGTATAGCTACAGCGTAATAATATAGACGTATTTTACCGTACTTTATATAGCGTATCTATTTTCTATAGCGTATCTATTTTCTATCATAATCTATCTTTAAATCTTCTATCATAATTTATTATTGAATCTTCCTAACTAGATTAATAT
>NC_092294.1:10023354-10028354 GCF_036320965.1 Panulirus ornatus | reverse complement strand
GCGATTACGCCATCCCATTGTTACCCATTGTTTGGGGACCTGCCCCGCCCATTTCACGCCCATTCCGCCCACCACCTTCACTACCCTTCGCCCACACACCCCATTGACGGACCCCGCTAGAGCAAATTAACCGCGAAATCGCAATGGGGAGGAGAGAAAACTGGGTGTGTGTGTGTGTGTGTGTGTATATATATACGCCTTAGCGACACCTCGCCCCCTAATTTACATACGAGATTCCATCCCATTTCTGTCCTGTGATTTCACGCTACATATATATATATATATATATATATATATATATATATATATATATATATATATATATATATATATATATATATATAGAGAGAGAGAGAGAGAGAGAGAGAGAGAGAGAGAGAGAGAGAGAGAGAGCTTTGGAGTGAATTGGAGTGAATAGAATCGCCCTTATACATTACTCAAAGAGATATATGAGCACCTAATGAATGTATATGATTCTTAATCAGATTAAGATATATATATATATATATATATATATATATATATATATATATATATATATATATATATATATATATATATATATATATAAACCATTCTAGACAATACATAGTCTTATATTTAGCACAAAATTTATACAATTAATACAACAGAATGTTGTAACTACAATACCCAGCGTTTAATACAGTATGTTCTTCTCATATACAGTAGCACAAAATCCAAACGTAAAAATTCTTGGAAGATACAAAAAAAATGTGTAAAATATTTCATAAAATATTATTAGATTTAACATTGAGAAACATGAGTGGAATATACTCTTCTAGACACGTCAATATTATGATATATCGCTCTAAATATGCTGGGGTATACTCTATAATAGACCTAATGTAAAGACGAATTTCTCTAGGCAATTACAGAAATGCAGAACTACCTAATAGGTAATTGTAGCTTGTAACAACCCTATCTAATCAATCCTTGATGTTTAGCGTCACATATTGTGGAATATATTGTCTAACATACCTTGATATACTGATATATCCACCCCTCCCTTAAGCACCAAGAGACGTTAGAATTCCTAACTACCGTAGTTAGTAACAACCCTACCCAACCACCTCATCAGGCTTGGATTAGAGGACGAATGACGTGATTAATATGTGAAATGACGTGATTAATATGTGAAATGACGTGATTAATATGTGAAATGACGTGATTAATATGTGAAATGACGTGATTAATATGTGAAATACATTGACTCGCAGATAGAGCAGAGGGCCATATCAATCCCACATATAAACCTACATATTAGCACATGGTTAAGGAAGTGACTGTGGGCACATATGGGATTAATAACACATGTGCGTGTCCCGAACTACATATAGGCGGAACAAAGCATATGTCGATTATAAGGATTAGGTGACTGATATGTGACTGAAGGTGTAATCAACTTTTGGATTAATACGTGTACGTGATAATCAACGTACATAAAAGATCCAGTGGGATAGAATCACAAAGAATGGGTGAATGACTAAAGTTGATCAATTCATTACTCAGCGTGAAGGAAAAGGAATGATTAATGGTGATGTATTTAATCATTGCCAATGGTGTATGTTTGCGTCAGGCCATCGCATTTCGTTGTATATATATGGCATGTTTGTATATCAGGGCTATATATATATATATATATATATATATATATATATATATATATATATATATATATATATATATATATATATATATATATGTTTACTACGTTACTAGAATAATTCCTTAATACACATGTAAAAATTTGATATATCAAAAACACTCCTGAGTTACATATATTTTCGGGAGTAATATTTAATCAGACTTTTACGAAGATGTTATTGCGCTGGTTTGTTTACATTGGCGGCCATCTTGGCTACCTGAAGGGACCGCGGGCCTAAAGCAATTTCCCACATAATAATAATAGTAATAATAATAATAATAATAATAATAATAATACCTGTTATACCCTATACACCCCCTCTCTCTCTCTCTCTCATTATATATATATATATATATATATATATATATATATATATATATATATATATATATATATATATATATATATATATATAGACGTAAATCTATAATAGGCAGCGTCCACTCTTACGTTTCCCCTCCCAAGCTAACTCCACCGCCCCCCCCTCTATCACCCCCCAATTATTTACTTTGTCGGCGTCCACATTCGATGCGTAAATTATCCCCACCTGAAATAATTATGGGTTATAATTATCATCAGGTGAGCGGGTGTAATTTCCAGTAGATACGGGTACCATGGGTGAATTCCTTTAGTCCAGTGGGTATACATTATATGTATATATATACATACATATATATATATATTACTAGATCATATATCTATATATGAAATGTATTGTGGCTTATAGAGATATAGCCATTATACCCTCAGCGGTTCGGTCATAAATTGTCGAATCCTGTATTTAATGTAATTGGAAAATTACGAAAACTTATATAGAGAAGAAAAGAAAAAAAAATTAAACCGTATTATTGCTTCTGGCAACTGCAGCGCGCGAAAGAAAACGGAGTGAGGTCTCAATTTCCTGACAAAATTTTTTTTTTCTTTTTTTTTCGACAATTATTTACAAAGTAGATGAATTTTCCCATTTATTTTCTTCACAGTTGTTATTTAGAACCCACACACACACACACACACCCACACACACACACAAATACACACACACACACACACACATATATATATATATATATATATATATATATATATATATATATATATATATATATATATATATATATATAAAATCATTATTATTATTATTATTATTATCATCATTATCATTATTATCATCATCATTTCATACAGTAATATAGATGTAGATGATGCATGACGATTCATATACATCATCATAAACCAGCACACAACCCCCCCCCTTTTTAGAAATTCTGGAGAGATCATATAAATCCAAAAAATTTATATACCCCCAAAGGAGACTGATTGAGTAGACAAAACGCATGGGAAAATAACTAGACACATTGGGTTTTTTTCCGAGGGTGCTGGGGTGTAATATGGCCATGTAGGCCTAATCTCCCCCTCTCTCCCTCTCTCTTTCTCCCCAGCACAGCGTCAGCGGATGTCAGGAGGTGTCAGGGAAGATGACGGCGTCTGAATTACTGTGTTATTTAGCTTGACACGAAACCTTCCCTTCCACCACCCTGGGGTGTGTGTGTGTGTGTGTGTGGGAGATGTAGCCTTCGTTTTCTACTTGGGGAGAAAACGTGATATTTCTTCTAGGGTTGGGAGGGCGTTAGGTGGGGAGGAGTCATCTCTCGTTTTCTTCTTGGGGAGAAAACGAAGATTTCTCTCCCCACTTGTTGATAATCCACTGATAATATAACTGTTCGAGAGATTTTCTCCCCATAGACTCAGTCGATATGGTTTGTTTTCTCCCCAACATCCAACACTGACAACAAAGAAAATTACGGGATGTGTTGGCAGTGGTTATCAAGTGGGAGTCGGGGGGGAGGGGGGGGGAGGGGTCGGAGGACAGTACATGGGAAGGACAGATAACACAAGACCTGATGGTCTATGACCAGGTTATCTGCTGGAGGACAGTACATGGGAAGGACAGATAACACAAGACCCTGATGGTCTATGACCAGGTTATCTGCTGGAGGACAGTACATGGGAAGGACAGATAACACAAGACCTGATGGTCTATGACCAGGTTATCTGCTGGAGGACAGTACATGGGAAGGACAGATAACACAAGACCTGATGGTCTATGACCAGGTTATCTGCTGGAGGACAGTACATGGGAAGGACAGATAACACAAGACCCTGATGGTCTATGACCAGGTTATCTGCTGGAGGACAGTACATGGGAAGGACAGATAACACAAGACCTGATGGTCTATGACCAGGTTATCTGCTGGAGGACAGTACATGGGAAGGAAGATAACACAAGACCTGATGGTCTATGACCAGGTTATCTGCTGGAGGACAGTACATGGGAAGGACAGATAACACAAGACCCTGATGGTCTATGACCAGGTTATCTGCTGGAGGACAGTACATGGGAAGGACAGATAACACAAGACCTGATGGTCTATGACCAGGTTATCTGCTGGTGGACAGTACATGGGAAGGACAGATAATACAAGACCTGATGGTCTATGACCAGGTTATCTGCTGGAGGACAGTACATGGGAAGGACAGATAACACAAGACCTGATGGTCTATGACCAGGTTATCAGCTGGAGGACAGTACATGGGAAGGACAGATAACACAAGACCTGATGGTCTATGACCAGGTTATCTGCTGGTGGACAGTACATGGGAAGGACAGATAACACAAGACCTGATGGTCTATGACCAGGTTATCTGCTGGAGGACAGTACATGGGAAGGACAGATAACACAAGACCTGATGGTCTATGACCAGGTTATCTGCTGGAGGACAGTACATGGGAAGGACAGATAACACAAGACCCTGATGGTCTATGAAGAAAGATGAAGACAGCAGAGTTCTAAAGCTGTAACTATGTTTGGCTGGCTAATGGTGTCTTATTAATAAAGTTCCCTTCAGTGTTTCGAAGTTCCAAAGAAGGGGCAATTGGTAGGGAACTTTGAAGTTCCTCAAAGAATTCCATTTGATGAAGCACCTAATGTGTGTGTGTGTGTGTGTGTGTGTGTGTGTGTGTGTGTGTGTGTGTGTGTGTGTGCAAGAAGTCCCTGTATCTCTCATTTGGTATAATGGCTTCGAAAGGGTCAAATCCACAACGAGAATTCCCCGAGTCTTATGATATAACTCTAATACTTATAGCTCTTATTATATATATCCTATAAGATTATTATATATTCTATAAGATATAGTCACATGTGTACTACCACAACACCTCAGATACACTCCACAATTGGTCTGATTTTTGTGTATAAATCACATTTTTCTCTCTCTATTTTCTTCTAAGCAATTACCTTATTTATTCTTGTTTCTCTCCTACCCCCTTTTTACT
>NC_092294.1:10010854-10020854 GCF_036320965.1 Panulirus ornatus | reverse complement strand
GAAGGAAGGTGATAGTAGGGAGGAAAAGGACTGAGTGATAATGAAATGGTCTGGACTGCTGTTTTTGTCCACCAGCAGATAACCTGGTCATAGACCATCAGGTCTTGTGTTATCTGTCCTTCCCATGTACTGTCCACCAGCAGATAACCTGGTCATAGACCATCAGGTCTTGTGTTATCTGTCCTTCCCATGTACTGTCCACCAGCAGATAACCTGGTCATAGACCATCAGGTCTTGTGTTATCTGTCCTTCCCATGTACTGTCCACCAGCAGATAACCTGGTCATAGACCATCAGGTCTTGTGTTATCTGTCCTTCCCATGTACTGTCCACCAGCAGATAACCTGGTCATAGACCATCAGGTCTTGTGTTATCTGTCCTTCCCATGTACTGTCCTCCAGCAGATAACCTGGTCATAGACCATCAGGTCTTGTGTTATCTGTCCTTCCCATGTACTGTCCTCCAGCAGATAACCTGGTCATAGACCATCAGGTCTTGTGTTATCTGTCCTTCCCATGTACTGTCCTCCAGCAGATAACCTGGTCATAGACCATCAGGTCTTGTGTTATCTGTCCTTGCCATGTACTGTCCTCCAGCAGATAACCTGGTCATAGACCATCAGGTCTTGTGTTATCTGTCCTTCCCATGTACTGTCCACCAGCAGATAACCTGGTCATAGACCATCAGGGTCTTGTGTTATCTGTCCTTCCCATGTACTGTCCTCCAGCAGATAACCTGGTCATAGACCATCAGGGTCTTGTGTTATCTGTCCTTCCCACGTACAGAGACCCACTTATCGCCCTTATCTCTCTCCGTCTTATCAACACAACAGGTCTGATACCAGATTAGCTTTTATCTGAGACTCACTTATCTCCTCTCCATCGCCTCCATCCCACAGGGAGGCAAAGGGGGAGGGAATGTAATCCCTAATCCCTCTTTGAGTGGTGAGGGAGTCGTAACCCACGTAGTGGTTTGGGATAATAAGGTCGATGAGGATTTGCGGGGTGAGGGGGAGGGAATGGGAGGGAGGGAGGGAGGGAGAGGGGAATGGGAGGGAAGAGGGAGTTGATGGCACGGCGGGTGCTGGGGATTAGTTTGATGGGGCAGATGTAATGGGGAAATCCCCCCAGGGAGGAAATGGTTTAGGGAGTCACGTGTTGATGTGTATTCAGGAGCAGAGGGACATATACACACACACACTCGGATGGTCAAACTCTCTCTCTCTCTCTCTCTCTCTCTCTCTCTCTCTCTCTCTCATATTCATATATATATATATATATATATATATATATATATATATATATATATATATATATATATATATATATATTCCAGTGAGTCCACGGGGAAAATGAAACACGGTAAGTTCCCAAGTGCACTTTCGTGTCATAATCACATCATCAGGGGAGACACAAGAGAGAAATATAAGTAAGCTGACATATATATATATATATATATATATATATATATATATATATATATATATATATATATATATACATAGGGACATACCTAAGAATACCATTGTCTGCCAACAAGATAAAATCACGTGACCTTCCAACCAGCAACGCTGCCCTCACCCCCCCCCCCTCCCCTCGCTGACAACAGTGCCAACCATCGTTAACAGGGGCGCCATTCCCACATTGACAACCCATTTGTAATTACCCATTTGGACTGGAATAGGGGGGTGGGGTGGGAGGGGGGGTTGGGGGGGATAGGGCTATCTACATTCGTCGGGGGTTATGGGGGGGGTGGGGGGGAGGAGGAGGTTATCTCCTCCATGTGTGCGTGTATGTGTGTGTGTGTGTGTATGTGTATGTGTGTGTGTGTGTGTGTGTGTGTATGTGTGTGTGTGTGTGTGTGTGTGTGTGTGTGTCTGTGTGATGACAGAGGGGCCCACGCCAGCGCCCCCGCCCCCCCATCTTGTTGATCTATATCCATATACATGAATTCCGTTACACACCGCCCATTTGCAAACAGATGACTGCCCCCCCCCCCCCACCCCCACCCGATACACAGCATCCGATCCTTCAGCTAATAACCAAATCCTATTGGATGCTTCCCCATCCGGGGGGGGAGGGGGTAGGGAGGGAGGGAGGGGGAGAGGGAGAGGGAGGAAGGGGGGGTGAAGGGTGTGTGTGTGTGTGTGTGTGTGTGTGTGTGTGTGTGTGTGTGTGTGTGTGTGTGTGTGTGTGGAGCATTGAAACCTCTGTCGATTGTGGCCTTAATCATATTGTTGGCAGGTGTGTGTGGGGGGGGGAGGAAGGAGGGGGAAGGAGGGGAGAGAGAGAGAGAGAGAGAGAGAGAGAGAGAGAGAGAGAGAGAGAGAGAGAGAGAGAGAGAGAGAGAGAGAGCCTAACCCTTGGCCTGCGTAAAGACGCCACAGAAAGGGGTAGTGTGTGTGTGGGTGGGTGGGTGGGTGTGTGTGTGGGTGTGGGAGGGTGGGTGTGTGTGGGTGTGGGTGGGTCCGACTGCTTTCGATATACCCGCGCGCCCTGTGTGACGCCCTTGGGTTGGGGCTGAGGTTGGGTTGGGGTTAGGGTGGGCTGGAGTTGGGGCTGAGGTTGGGCTGGGGTTGGGGTTGGGGCTGGGGTTTGGGCCGCCCGCCCACGCCCCTCGTGCGCGCGTGGCGCGTGGTGGCCCAGTGTTGGCAGGCGCGCGTCTTGTTCACACATGAACCATGGAATTAAGGCTCGGAGCCCCAGAGAACAGATCTGATTTTCCATTAGGGCGTGGTGGTGGCGTGGCCGCGCCCGCCCGCGCCCGCGATCCTCCTCCTTCGAAAGAGGGGACGGAAGGGGCGTTTCCCATTACAATGTCAACCCTCACCTCCCCTCACCTCCCCTTCTCCTTTAAGTCTTTACTATACCCCCCCCTCACCAACACCCCCTTAACCACCCCCTACCCCCCCCCTAGATCTACAGGAGTAATTAATGGTCATATTGGGTTAATGGTCGTTTACAAACAGGTTACTGCCCCCCTGAGGTTAGGGGGGGGTGGTGGGTGGTGGGGGGGTGGTGGGGGAAGGGGGGGGGGAGATGAGGTTTTGAATAACCTCACCTCGTGGTCAAGGGTTCGAATCCCACTTGCCTCTCCTCCCCCCCCTCCCCCCCTCCCTCCCTCCCCTCCCTCCTTCCCCAACCCCTTTTTCTCCCCCCCCCCCCCAACCACCACTCTGCCCTGTTACGCTTCCTTAGCGAATACCAGACCAGTCAGTTCAGTCAGACACTCAGTTCAGTCAGTCAGTCAATTCAGTTCTGTCAGTGACTTCAGTCAGTTCAGTCATTCAATTCAGTTCGGTCAGTTCAGTTCAGTTCAGTTCAATCAGTCAGTCAGTCACTCCAGTCAATTCAGTCAATCAGTCAGTTCAGTCAGTCATTCACTTCAGTGAGTTCAGTCAGACACTCAGTTCAGTCATTCAGTTCAAATCAGGCAGTCAATTCAGTTCAATCAGTCAGTCAGTCACTCCAGTCAATTCAGTCAATCATTCACTTCAGTCAGTTAGTCACTTCAGTCAGTTCAGTCACTCCCCCTAGCCTAGCCTAGCCGAGCCTAGCCTGCGTACCCGGCCCCCTCCACATTATGGTACCGGTTCGAATCCTCCCCCACCCCCTCCTCCTCCTCCCCTCATATTATTCATCGCTTTAAGTCGCCCGTTAATGAATAACGGGGAAGTAATGTATAAATTATACCCACTCACCCTGACTTTCCACCCACCCCAACCCCCACCTTGGCTGACTTAAGTTCTCTCATAAAGTCAGACACGAGAGAGAGAGAGAGAGAGAGAGAGAGAGAGAGAGAGAGAGAGAGAGAGAGAGAGAGAGGGGGGGGGAGAGATAGAGTGTGTGTGTGTGTGTGTGAGAGAGAGAGAGAGAGAGAGAGAGAGAGAGAGAGAGAGAGAGAGAGAGAGAGAGAGGGGAGAGAGAGAGAGAGAGAGAGAGGAGAGAGAGAGAGAGAGAGAGAGAGAGAGAGAGAGAGAGAGAGAGAGAGAGAGAGAGTGTGAGAGAGAGAGAGAGAGAGAGGGGGGGAGAGAGATAGAGTGTGTGTGTGTGTGAGAGAGAGAGAGAGAGAGAGAGAGAGAGAGAGAGAGAGAGAGAGAGAGAGAGAGAGAGAGAGAGAGAGAGAGAGAGAGAGGGGCTGGGCGTTGTTGTTTAAGTGGGTGATCGAACCTGGTTCTTGAGTTGGCTGCGTGTTCGTCCTGCTAAAGTGAATATTTTCATTTTTTTTTTTATTTCATTTGGTGTGTGTGTGTGTGTGTGTGTGTTGTTGTTGTTGTTGTTGTGTTATTTACTCTGTATTCTTCGCTCATATCTTCCTCTGGCGGGCTGTGCCCTTCCTACTCCAAGGGGTTCGAACCGAGGCCTCGGGCGTTTAAGCTCGGTGTGTTAACGCCTACACTAAGGAGCCCCCACGTAGATCAGCTTAACGTGTCCCAGCTCCCACGCGAGAGCGGCATCGGTTCGAACCCCTACAGTCGGAGTGTATATATATATATATATATATATATATATGATGTGATTATTACACGAAAGTGCACTTGGGAACTTATCGTGTTTCATTTTCCCCGTGGACTCATAGGAAAATAAATAGACAGATAGATAGATAGATAGATAGATACATAAATAGATAGATAGATAGATAGATAGACAGATAGATAGATACAGATAGACAGATAGATAGATAGAGGGTGGGACGGACGTATGGAATGGGCCAATATGTGGGATAACAGGGAAGCGTTTGGGATACACAACTGGGTGGAAAATAGGGTACGAAAATAGGGTGTGAAAATAGGGTGAGAAAATAGGGTGTGAAAATAAGGTGTGAAAATAGGGTGTGAAAATAGGGTGAGAAAATAGGGTGTGAAAATAAGGTGTGAAAATAGGGTGAGAAAATAGGGTGTGAAAATAAGGTGTGAAAATAGGGTGAGAAAATAGGGTGTGAAAATAGGGTGTGAAAATAGGCATGAGTGTGGACCAGCGTGGCAGTGGGGGACTCACAAGGGCAAATTGCAACCTCACACCAAATAATGAGGGGGGCCAATTACACACACAACCCCCCCCCTCATACCCCCCTTATACCTCATGTCTTAATGGGTCATTAATCACCATTTAATTGGCGCTGACACCTTGGGAGTGTTCAATGGCTCTCACATGACACACTCCCACCCAGGCCCTTTTTCCCCCCTCACCTGGACGCTCTCGCCTCATTACTCACACAGGGATGAGTACTCACACACCCACCTCCCTGCTGGATGAGTGAGTGAGTGAGTGAGTGAGTGTGTGAGTGAGTGAGTGTGTGAGTGTGTGAGTGAGTGAGTGAGTGTGTGAGTGTGTGAGTGAGTGAGTGAGTGTGTGAGTGAGTGAGTGAGTGAGTGTGTGAGTGAGTGAGTGTGTGAGTGAGTGAGTGAGTGAGTGTGTGAATGAGTGAGTGAGTGTGTGAGTGAGTGAGTGAGTGAGTGAGTGTGTGAGTGAGTGAGTGTGAGTGTGTGTGCGTAAGTCACTCGTGAGTGCGTAAACTCTTACCTTTTACGCTCACGGGAGAGTCTTGTTGCGTCCATTATGCAAATGGCCTACGCTCACAGCCAAGACAAGCGAGGCCAAAAAAAAGAAAGAAGAAATGGCTTTATCAAAAAGTGGCTTTATCAAAAAGTGGCTTTATCAAAAAGTGGCTTTATCAAAAAGTGGCTTTATCAAAAAATGGCTTTATCAAAAAATGGCTTTATCAAAAAATGGCTTTATCAAAAAATGGCTTTATCAAAAAGTGGCTTTATCAAAAAATGGCTTTATCAAAAAATGGCTTTATCAAAAAATGGCTTTATCAAAAAGTGGCTTTATCAAAAAATGGCTTTATCAAAAAATGGCTTTATCAAAAAATGGCTTTATCAAAAAATGGCTTTATCAAAAAATGGCTTTATCAAAAAATGGCTTTATCATTATCATAATAAGGCTTTCCTTCGGCTGCTACCCCAGCAGAAGAGAACCCAGCCACCTAGCACCGCCCACAGCTGGAGAGAACCCAGCCACCTACCACCGTCCCCAGCAGGAGAGAACCCAGCCACCTACCACCGCCCACAGCTGGAGAGAACCCAGCCACCTACCACCGTCCCCAGCAGGAGAGAACCCAGCCACCTACCACCGCCCACAGCAGGAGAGAACCCAGCCACCTACCACCGCCCACAGCAGGAGAGAACCCAGCCACCTACCACCGTCCCTAGCAGGAGAGAACCCAGCCACCTACCACCGTCCCTAGCAGGAGAGAACCCAGCCACCTACCACCGCCCACAGCAGGAGAGAACCCAGCCACCTACCACCGCCCACAGCAGGAGAGAACCCAGCCACCTACCACCGCCCACAGCAGGAGAGAACCCAGCCACCTACCACCGCCCACAGCAGGAGAGAACCCAGCCACCTAGCACCGCCCACAGCAGGAGAGAACCCAGCCACCTACCACCGTCCCCAGCAGGAGAGAACCCAGCCACCTACCACCGCCCCAGCAGGAGAGAACCCAGCCACCTACCACCGCCCACAGCAGGAGAGAACCCAGCCACCTACCACCGCCCACAGCAGGAGAGAACCCAGCCACCTACCACCCCGCCCACAGCAGAGAGAACCCAGCCACCTACCACCCGTCCCACAGCAGGAGAGAACCCAGCCACCCTACCACCGCCCACAGCAGGAGAGAACCCAGCACCTACCACCAGCCCCAGCAGGAGAGAACCCAGCCACCTACCACCGTCCCCAGCAGGAGAGAACCCAGCCACCTACCACCGCCCACAGCAGGAGAGAACCCAGCCACATACCACCGCCCACAGCAGGAGAGAACCCAGCCACCTACCACCGCCCACAGCAGGAGAGAACCCAGCCACCTACCACCGCCCACAGCAGGAGAGAACCCAGCCACCTACCACCGCCCACAGCAGGAGAGAACCCAGCCACCTACCACCGCCCACAGCAGGAGAGAACCCAGCCACCTACCACCGTCCCCAGGAGAAGAGAACCCAAATACAGACCTTACCACCTAGCCAGCGCAGGACCCACAACAGGGCAAAGCCAAGCCCTTAGCGCCCTCTGTCCTAGCGATTCCAAACCACTCGTTAACTTGTTAGCTAAGAGCCTGAGGGTGTGTGTGTGTGTGTGTGTGTGTGTGTGTGTGTGTGTGTGTCCTAATCACCTAACGTATCGTTCGCCAGCCATGACGTGTCTTAACAAGCCCCCTGTCCCATGGATGCGCCCATCTCCAGCCGTGGAAGGAGAACCACAGAAGACATTTACGAGTGAGTGAAAGACTTGATGAATATCGGATGAATATTTGAGGGGTGGAGGGGCGCGGGGCATGTTGGTGAATATTGGATGAATATTTGAGGGGCATGTTGGTGAATATTGGATGAATATTTGAGGGGTGGAGTGGGCGCATGTTGGTGAATATTGGATGACTATTTGAGGGGTGGAGGGCGCGGGGCATGTTGGTGAATACTGGATGAATATTTGAGGGGCATGTTGGTGAATATTGGATGAATATTTGAGGGGTGGAGGGGCGGGGCATGTTGGTGAATATTGGATGAATATTTGAGGGGTGGAGCGGCGCGGGGCATGTTGGTAAATTACTGGATGAATATTTGAGGGGCATGTTGGTGATATTGGATGAATATTTGAGGGGTGGAGGGGCGGGGCATGTTGGTGAATATTGGATGAATATTTGAGGGGTGGAGCGGCGCGGGGCATGTTGGTGAATATTGGATGAATATTTGGGTATTTGAGAGAGGGGCGGGGAGGGGGCATGTGTGAATCGTCCTGGGTAAATGAACCATGTGATATACAGGGGTCGACGTGCTGTCTGTGGACTGAACCAGGGTATGTTGAAGCATCCTGGGTAATTGAAGGATGTGATATACAGGGGTCGACGTGCTGTCAGTGGATTGGACCAGGGTATGTGTCAAGCGTCCTGGGTAAATGAACCATGTGATATACACGGGTCGACGTGCTGTCACTGGACTGGACCAGGGCATGTGTCAAGCGTCCTGGGTAAACCATGGAGAGATCTGTGTGTGGGGCGGCTGGATGTGGTGGAAAGGGAGCTGTGGTTTCGGTGCATTACACATGTCAGCTGGAAAATGGATGTGTGAGCGGATGTGGTGGCCTTTTCTTCTTCTGTTTCCTGGCGCTACCTCGTTATCGCACGAAACGGAGATGACGTAAGATATATGAATATATATATATATATATATATATATATATATATATATATATATATATATATATATATATATATATATAGGAAGGACAAGAATATCGACTAATAAGGCTTTTAACCCCCACTGCTTTGGCCTCTCTCTCTCTCTCTCTCTCTCTCTCTCTCTCTCTCTCTCTCTCTCTCTCTCTCTCTCTCTCTCATTCTCTCTCTCCCTCTTCTCTCTCCCCAAACTGACGTCTACCCACCTACTACGCGCCCCACCAGGTAGAGCTAACCTCCCCACCTCCTCTCCTCTCCCCATCCCTCCATCCCTTCCTTCCCCTCCCCTTCCCTTCTCTCCCCCTCCCTCTTCTACCGGAGGGAGGGGAGGGGAGAGGGGGGGAGAAGGATGGGGAGGGGGGAGATGGGGAGGGGGGAGGTGGTGTCCACAGCATGAACCAAAAACAACAGATGGTGTCGGTCTCAAAGCCACACACACACACACACACACACACACACACACACACACAGACGGAGGCTGGGGGTGGGTGGGTGGGGGGAGGAGGAGGGGGGGAAGAGACACATATATATATATATATATATATATATATATATATATATATATATATATATACATATACAGACATATACATATACATACATACACAGACACATACATATATACACATGTACATAATTCATACTGGCTGCCTTTTATTCATTCCCTTGTTATAATTAGGTTCGTTAACAATGGGGGGGGGGGGTGTGGGGGAAGGAACAAGGTTGTTACTGATGAAGCATGACGAATCGTTCGCTGAGAGAACCATTATCTGACCTTTGTGGGGTCACCTCCAGCTGAGGTCATAATCGAGGTCAGGTCGAGGTCAAACACACACCCCCATCCCTCCCCCATGGGGCCTTTTCTGAGGGGGTGGGGGTAGGGGGTGGTCAGGTCAAATCAGGGACTAATGGAGATGACTGTCCACGGTCATTCACACATAGAAAATGGGTGGTAATTCTGATCCCCTCGGTTGTTTGGACTCGCCAATTGCCTCGTCTGGTGTCTGTAGACACCCACCCCCACTACCCCATCCCCTCACCCCAGCCCTACCCTGTCTGTGCTACACGTGTTTCTAACACGTGTATCTCTTCTCTGTGCAGGTGTGTGTGTGGGGGGGGGGGGGTGTCCATACACACAGGTGTTTTGGGGGGTCCATACACACAGGTGTTTTGGGGGGGTCCATACACACAGGTGTTTTGGGGGGGGTCCATACACACAGGTGTTTTGGGGGGTCCATACACACAGGTGTTTTGGGGGGTCCATACACACAGGTGTTTTGGGGGGGGTCCATACACACATGGTGTGTGGGGGGTCCTACACACAGGTGTTTTGGGGGTCCATACGCACAGGTGTTTTGGGGGGTCCATACACACAGGTGTTTTCTCTTTCTGTGCAGGCGCAAGATGATTCCAAAGTGGTTTCTATTTTCCTCTGAAAAGGGAGCTCTGGTTTGTGTGTGTGTGTGTGTGTGTGTGTGTGTGTCGTGTGTGTGTTGTGTGTGTGGTTGTGTGTGTGTGTGTGTGGTGAGTGTGTGTGTGTTGTTAGGTGGAAAGGGGAGTGGAGAGGTTAGGCAGCGGAAAGGGGAGAGAGAGAGAGAAGAGAGAGGAGGGGGGAGATGGGGAGAGAGAAGAGGAGAGAGAAGAGAGAGAGAGAGGAGAGAGAAACACACACACGTCCAGCGAACCATAACTCTCCTTCTGCCCCAACCACCAGCTATTTTCCCTACACAGACACACACAACAAAACACACACACAACACACACACACACAC
>NC_092294.1:9885330-10010754 GCF_036320965.1 Panulirus ornatus | reverse complement strand
CATTTGCATGGTGGCATCCAAAAATAAAAAGACAAATTAAAGGTTTATTTTAAATCCCCTTTGGCGCCGCCAAAGGCAATTACAGGGGCATAGAGGCATCAAAAGGGAAAGAAACATTTGGAAAGCTTACTTTAATACCACTTTGGGGATGCCAAAGGGCAAGAGAATTGCGGTGAGGCATCCAAAAATTTAGAGAAAATTGAAGGATTAATCTAAATCCCCTTTGGCGTCTTCAAAGGCCTTTACAGGGGAATAGTGGCATCTGAAGGGAAAGAGCTAATTAAAGTTTACTTAACAGACCGTTTGGGGTGCCAAAGTCCAATACTTGCATGGTGGCATCCAAAAATAAAAAGAAAATTAAAGGATTTATTTAAATCCCTTTGGCGCCGCCAAAGGCAATTACAGGGGCATAGAGGCATCAAAAGGGAAAGAAACATTTGAAAGCTTACTTTAATCACTTGGGGATGCCAAAGGCAAGAGAATTGCTGGAGCATCAAATTTAGAGAAATTGAGGATTATCTAAATCCTTTGGCGTCTTCAAAGCCTTTACAGGGGAATAGTGGCATCTAAAGGGAAAGACCCTAATAAAAGTTTACTTAAAATACCCTTTGTGTGTGCCAAAGTCCAATACAGTTGCATGGTGGCATCCAAAAATAAAAAGAGAAATTAAAGATTTATTTTAATCCCCTTTGACGCCGCCAAAGGCAATTACAGGTGCATAGAGGCATCAAAAGGGAAAGAAACATTTGGAAAGCTTACTTTAATACCACTTTGGGGATGCCAAAGGGCAAGAGAATTGCGGTGAGGCATCCAAAAATTTAGAGAAAAATTGAAGGATTAATCTAAATCCCCTTTGGCGTCTTCAAAGGCCTTTACAGGGAATAGTGGCATCTGAAGGGAAAGAGACAAATTAAAAGTTTACTTAACAGACCGTTTAGGGGTGCCAAAGTCCTAATACCTTTGCATGGTGGCATCCAAAAATAAAAAGAGAAAATTAAAGATTTAGTTTAAATCCCCTCTTGGCGCCGCCAAAGGCAATTACAGGGGCATAGAGTCATCAAAAGGGAAAGAAACATTTGGAAATGCTTACTTTAATACCACTTTGGGGATGCCAAAGGGCAAGAGAATTGCGTGGAGACATCCAAAAATTAGAGGAAAATTGAAGGATTAATCTAAATCCCCTTGGCGTCTTCAAAGGCCTTTACAGGGGAATAGTGGCATCTAAAGGGAAAGACCCTAATTAAAAGTTTACTTAAATACCCTTTGGGGTGCCAAAGTCCAATACAGTTGCATGGTGGCATCCAAAAATAAAAAGACAAATTAAAGGTTTATTTTAAATCCCCTTTGGCGCCGCCAAAGGCAATTACAGGGGCATAGAGGCATCAAAAGGGAAAGAAACATTTGAAAGCTTACTTTAATGCCACTTTGGGGATGCCAAAGGGCAAGAGAATTGCGGTGAGGCATCCAAAAATTTAGAGAAAATTGAAGGATTAATCTAAATCCCCTTTGGCGTCTTCAAAGGCCTTTACAGGGGAATAGTGGCATCTGAAGGGAAAGAGACAAATTAAAAGTTTACTTAACAGACCGTTTAGGGGTGCCAAAGTCCAATACAGTTGCATGGTGGCATCCAAAAATAAAAAGACAAATTAAAGATTTATTTTAAATCCCCTTTGGCGCCGCCAAAGGCAATTACAGGGGCATAGAGGCATCAAAAGGGAAAGAAACATTTCGAAAGCTTACTTTAATACCACTTTGGGGATGCCAAAGGGCAAGAGAATTGCGTGGAGACATCCAAAAATTTAGAGGAAAATTGAAGGATTAATCTAAATCCCCTTTGGCGTCTTCAAAGGCCTTTACAGGGGAATAGTGGCATCTAAAGGGAAAGACCCTAATTAAAAGTTTACTTAAAATACCGTTTTGGGGTGCCAAAGTCCAATACAGTTGCATGGTGGCATCCAAAAATAAAAAGACAAATTAAAGGTTTATTTTAAATCCCCTTTGGCGCCGCCAAAGGCAATTACAGGGGCATAGAGGCATCAAAAGGGAAAGAAACATTTGAAAGCTTACTTTAATACCACTTTGGGGATGCCAAAGGGCAAGAGAATTGCGGTGAGGCATCCAAAAATTTAGAGGAAAATTGAAGGATTAATCTAAATCCCCTTTGGCGTCTTCAAAGGCCTTTACAGGGGAATAGTGGCATCTGAAGGGAAAGAGCCTAATTAAAAGTTTACTTAACAGACCGTTTAGGGGTGCCAAAGTCCAATACAGTTGCATGGTGGCATCCAAAAATAAAAAGAGAAATTAAAGATTTAGTTTAAATCCCCTTTGGCGCCGCCAAAGGCAATTACAGGGGCATAGAGGCATCAAAAGGGAAAGAAACATTTCGAAAGCTTACTTTAATACCACTTTGGGGATGCCAAAGGGCAAGAGAATTGCGTGGAGACATCAAAAATTTAGAGGAAAATTGAAGGATTAATCTAAATCCCCTTTGGCGTCTTCAAAGGCCTTTACAGGGGAATAGTGGCATCTAAAGGGAAAGACCCTAATTAAAAGTTTACTTAAAATACCCTTTGGGGGTGCCAAAGTCCAATACAGTTGCATGGTGGCATCCAAAAATAAAAAGACAAATTAAAGGTTTATTTTAAATCCCCTTTGGCGCCGCCAAAGGCAATTACAGGGGCATAGAGGCATCAAAAGGGAAAGAAACATTTGGAAAGCTTACTTTAATGCCACTTTGGGGATGCCAAAGGGCAAGAGAATTGCGGTGAGGCATCCAAAAATTTAGAGAAAAATTGAAGGATTAATCTAAATCCCCTTTGGCGTCTTCAAAGGCCTTTACAGGGGAATAGTGGCATCTGAAGGGAAAGAGACAAATTAAAAGTTTACTTAACAGACCGTTTAGGGGTGCCAAAGTCTAATACCTTTGCATGGTGGCATCCAAAAATAAAAAGACAAATTAAGGTTTATTTTAAATCCCCTCTGGCGCCGCCAAAGGCAATTACAGGGGCATAGAGGCATCAAAAGGGAAAGAAACATTTCGAAAGCTTACTTTAATACCACTTTGGGGATGCCAAAGGGCAAGAGAATTGCGTGGAGACATCCAAAAATTTAGAGGAAAATTGAAGGATTAATCTAAATCCCCTTTGGCGTCTTCAAAGGCCTTTACAGGGGAATAGTGGCATCTAAAGGGAAAGACCCTAATTAAAAGTTTACTTAAAATACCCTTTGGGGTGCCAAAGTCCAATACAGTTGCATGGTGGCATCCAAAAATAAAAAGACAAATTAAAGGTTTATTTTAAATCCCCTTTGGCGCCGCCAAAGGCAATTACAGGGGCATAGAGGCATCAAAAGGGAAAGAAACATTTGGAAAGCTTACTTTAATACCACTTTGGGGATGCCAAAGGGCAAGAGAATTGCGTGGAGACATCCAAAAATTTAGAGGAAAATTGAAGGATTAATCTAAATCCCCTTTGGCGTCTTCAAAGGCCTTTACAGGGGAATAGTGGCATCTGAAGGGAAAGAGACAAATTAAAAGTTTACTTAAAAGACCGTTTAGGGGTGCCAAAGTCCAATACCTTTGCATGGTGGCATCCAAAAATAAAAAGAGAAATTAAAGATTTAGTTTAAATCCCCTTTGGCGCCGCCAAAGGCAATTACAGGGGCATAGAGGCATCAAAAGGGAAAGAAACATTTCGAAAGCTTACTTTAATACCACTTTGGGGATGCCAAAGGGCAAGAGAATTGCGTGGAGACATCAAAAATTTAGAGGAAAATTGAAGGATTAATCTAAATCCCCTTTGGCGTCTTCAAAGGCCTTTACAGGGGAATAGTGGCATCTAAAGGGAAAGACCCTAATTAAAAGTTTACTTAAAATACCCTTTGGGGGTGCCAAAGTCCAATACCTTTGCATGGTGGCATCCAAAAATAAAAAGACAAATTAAAGGTTTATTTTAAATCCCCTTTGGCGCCGCCAAAGGCAATTACAGGGGCATAGAGGCATCATAAGGGAAAGAAACATTTGGAAAGCTTACTTTAATGCCACTTTGGGGATGCCAAAGGTCAAGAGAATTGCGGTGAGGCATCCAAAAATTTAGAGAAAAATTGAAGGATTAATCTAAATCCCCTTTGGCGTCTTCAAAGGCCTTTACAGGGGAATAGTGGCATCTGAAGGGAAAGAGACAAATTAAAAGTTTACTTAACAGACCGTTTAGGGGTGCCAAAGTCTAATACCTTTGCATGGTGGCATCCAAAAACAAAAAGACAAATTAAAGATTTAGTTTAAATCCCCTTTGGCGCCGCCAAAGGCAATTACAGGGGCATAGAGGCATCAAAAGGGAAAGAAACATTTCGAAAGCTTACTTTAATACCACTTTGGGGATGCCAAAGGGCAAGAGAATTGCGTGAGGCATCCAAAAATTTAGAGGAAAATTGAAGGATTAATCTAAATCCCCTTTGGCGTCTTCAAAGGCCTTTACAGGGGAATAGTGGCATCTAAAGGGAAAGACCCTAATTAAAAGTTTACTTAAAATACCCTTTGGGGGTGCCAAAGTCCAATACAGTTGCATGGTGGCATCCAAAAATAAAAAGACAAATTAAAGGTTTATTTTAAATCCCCTTTGGCGCCGCCAAAGGCAATTACAGGGGCATAGAGGCATCAAAAGGGAAAGAAACATTTGGAAAGCTTACTTTAATGCCACTTTGGGGATGCCAAAGGGCAAGAGAATTGCGTGGAGACATCGAAAAATTTAGAGGAAAATTGAAGGATTAATCTAAATCCCCTTTGGCGTCTTCAAAGGCCTTTACAGGGGAATAGTGGCATCTGAAGGGAAAGACCCTAATTAAAAGTTTACTTAAAATACCCTTTGGGGGTGCCAAAGTCCAATACCTTTGCATGGTGGCATCCAAAAATAAAAAGACAAATTAAAGGTTTATTTTAAATCCCCTTTGGCGCCGCCAAAGGCAATTACAGGGGCATAGAGGCATCAAAAGGGAAAGAAACATTTGGAAAGCTTACTTTAATGCCACTTTGGGGATGCCAAAGGGCAAGAGAATTGCGTGGAGGCATCCAAAAATTTAGAGGAAAATTGAAGGATTAATCTAAATCCCCTTTGGCGTCTTCAAAGGCCTTTACAGGGGAATAGTGGCATCTGAAGGGAAAGAGATAAATTAAAAGTTTACTTAACAGACCGTTTAGGGGTGCCAAAGTCCAATACAGTTGCATGG
Source organism: Panulirus ornatus (assembly GCF_036320965.1). Classification (NCBI taxonomy): domain Eukaryota; kingdom Metazoa; phylum Arthropoda; class Malacostraca; order Decapoda; family Palinuridae; genus Panulirus; species Panulirus ornatus. The sequence goes on along the minus strand of NC_092294.1, from coordinate 10,005,531 downwards.
TGGCATCCAAAATAAAAAGACAAATTAAAGGTTTAGTTTAAATCCCCTTTGGAGCCGCCAAAGGCAATTACAGGGGCATAGAGGCATCAAAAGGGAAAGAAACATTTCGAAAGCTTACTTTAATACCACTTTGGGGATGCCAAAGGGCAAGAGAATTGCGTGGAGACATCCAAAAATTTAGAGGAAAATTGAAGGATTAATCTAAATCCCCTTTGGCGTCTTCAAAGGCCTTTACAGGGGAATAGTGGCATCTAAAGGGAAAGACCCTAATTAAAAGTTTACTTAAAATACCCTTTGGGGGTGCCAAAGTCCAATACAGTTGCATGGTGGCATCCAAAAATAAAAAGACAAATTAAAGGTTTATTTTAAATCCCCTTTGGCGCCGCCAAAGGCAATTACAGGGGCATAGAGGCATCAAAAGGGAAAGAAACATTTGGAAAGCTTACTTTAATGCCACTTTGGGGATGCCAAAGGGCAAGAGAATTGCGGTGAGGCATCCAAAAATTTAGAGAAAATTGAAGGATTAATCTAAATCCCCTTTGGCGTCTTCAAAGGCCTTTACAGGGGAATAGTGGCATCTGAAGGGAAAGAGACAAATTAAAAGTTTACTTAACAGACCGTTTAGGGGTGCCAAAGTCCAATACCTTTGCATGGTGGCATCCAAAAATAAAAAGAGAAATTAAAGATTTAGTTTAAATCCCCTTTGGCGCCGCCAAAGGCAATTACAGGGGCATAGAGGCATCAAAAGGGAAAGAAACATTTCGAAAGCTTACTTTAATACCACTTTGGGGATGCCAAAGGGCAAGAGAATTGCGTGGAGACATCCAAAAATTTAGAGGAAAATTGAAGGATTAATCTAAATCCCCTTTGGCGTCTTCAAAGGCCTTTACAGGGGAATAGTGGCATCTAAAGGGAAAGACCCTAATTAAAAGTTTACTTAAAATACCCTTTGGGGGTGCCAAAGTCCAATACAGTTGCATGGTGGCATCCAAAAATAAAAAGACAAATTAAAGGTTTATTTTAAATCCCCTTTGGCGCCGCCAAAGGCAATTACAGGGGCATAGAGGCATCAAAAGGGAAAGAAACATTTGGAAAGCTTACTTTAATACCACTTTGGGGATGCCAAAGGGCAAGAGAATTGCGGTGAGGCATCCAAAAATTTAGATAAAAATTGAAGGATTAATCTAAATCCCCTTTGGCGTCTTCAAAGGCCTTTACAGGGGAATAGTGGCATCTGAAGGGAAAGAGACAAATTAAAAGTTTACTTAACAGACCGTTTAGGGGTGCCAAAGTCTAATACCTTTGCATGGTGGCATCCAAAAACAAAAAGACAAATTAATGATTTAGTTTAAATCCCCTTTGGCGCGCCAAAGGCAATTACAGGGGCATAGAGGCATCAAAAGGGAAAGAAACATTTCGAAAGCTTACTTTAATACCACTTTGGGGATGCCAAAGGGCAAGAGAATTGCGTGGAGACATCCAAAAATTTAGAGGAAAATTGAAGGATTAATCTAAATCCCCTTTGGCGTCTTCAAAGGCCTTTACAGGGGAATAGTGGCATCTAAAGGGAAAGACCCTAATTAAAAGTTTACTTAAAATACCCTTTGGGTGTGCCAAAGTCCAATACAGTTGCATGGTGGCATCCAAAAATAAAAAGACAAATTAAAGGTTTATTTTAAATCCCCTTTGGCGCCGCCAAAGGCAATTACAGGGGCATAGAGGCATCAAAAGGGAAAGAAACATTTGGAAAGCTTACTTTAATACCACTTTGGGGATGCCAAAGGGCAAGAGAATTGCGTGGAGACATCCAAAAATTTAGAGGAAAATTGAAGGATTAATCTAAATCCCCTTTGGCGTCTTCAAAGGCCTTTACAGGGGAATAGTGGCATCTAAAGGGAAAGACCCTAATTAAAAGTTTACTTAAAATACCCTTTGGGGTGCCAAAGTCCAATACAGTTGCATGGTGGCATCCAAAAATAAAAAGACAAATTAAAGGTTTATTTTAAATCCCCTTTGGCGCCGCCAAAGGCAATTACAGGGGCATAGAGGCATCAAAAGGGAAAGAAACATTTGGAAAGCTTACTTTAATACCACTTTGGGGATGCCAAAGGGCAAGAGAATTGCGTGGAGGCATCCAAAAATTTAGAGGAAAATTGAAGGATTAATCTAAATCCCCTTTGGCGTCTTCAAAGGCCTTTACAGGGGAATAGTGGCATCTGAAGGGAAAGAGACAAATTAAAAGTTTACTTAAAAGACCGTTTAGGGGTGCCAAAGTCCAATACAGTTGCATGGTGGCATCCAAAAATAAAAAGACAAATTAAAGGTTTAGTTTAAATCCCCTTTGGCGCCGCCAAAGGCAATTACAGGGGCATAGAGGCATCAAAAGGGAAAGAAACATTTGGAAAGCTTACTTTAATACCACTTTGGGGATGCCAAAGGGCAAGAGAATTGCGTGGAGCATCCAAAAATTTAGAGGAAAATTGAAGGATTAATCTAAATCCCCTTTGGCGTCTTCAAAGGCCTTTACAGGGGAATAGTGGCATCTGAAGGGAAGAGACCAAATTAAAAGTTTACTTAAAATACCCTTTGGGGGTGCCAAAGTCCAATACAGTTGCATGGTGGCATCCAAAAATAAAAAGACAAATTAAAGGTTTATTTTAAATCCCCTTTGGCGCCGCCAAAGGCAATTACAGGGGCATAGAGGCATCAAAAGGGAAAGAAACATTTGCAAAGCTTACTTTAATGCCACTTTGGGGATGCCAAAGTGCAAGAGAATTGCGTGGAGGCATCCAAAAATTTAGAGGAAAATTGAAGGATTAATCTAAATCCCCTTTGGCGTCTTCAAAGGCCTTTACAGGGGAATAGTGGCATCTGAAGGGAAAGAGACAAATTAAAAGTTTACTTAAAAGACCGTTTAGGGGTGCCAAAGTCCAATACAGTTGCATGGTGGCATCCAAAAATAAAAAGACAAATTAAAGGTTTATTTTAAATCACCTTTGGCGCCGCCAAAGGCAATTACAGGGGCATAGAGGCAACAAAAGGGAAAGAAACATTTGCAAAGCTTACTTTAATGCCACTTTGGGGATGCCAAAGTGCAAGGGAATTGCGTGGAGGCATCCAAAATCTTAGAGGAAAATTGAAGGATTTATCTAAATCCTCTTTGGCGTCTTCAAAGGCCTTTACAGGGGAGTAGTGGCATCTGAAGGGAAAGAGACTAATTAAAATTTTACTATAAAAGACCCTTTTAGGGGTGCCAAAGTCCAATACAGCTGCACGGTGGCATCCAAAAGTAAAAAGACAAATGAAAGGTTTAGTTTAAATCCCCTTTGGCGCCGCCAAAGGCAATTACAGGGGCATAGAGGCATCAAAAGGGAAAGAAACATTTGGAAAGCTTACTTTAATGCCACTTTGGGGATGCCAAAGGTCAAGAGAATTGCGGTGAGGCATCCAAAAATTTAGAGGAAAATTGAAGGATTAATCTAAATCCCCTTTGGCGTCTTCAAAGGCCTTTACAGGGGAATAGTGGCATCTGAAGGGAAAGAGACAAATTAAAAGTTTACTTAACAGACCGTTTGGGGTGCCAAAGTCCAATACCTTTGCATGGTGGCATCCAAAAATAAAAAGACAAATTAAAGATTTAGTTTAAATCCCCTTTGGCGCCGCCAAAGGCAATTACAGGGGCATAGAGGCATCAAAAGGGAAAGAAACATTTCGAAAGCTTACTTTAATACCACTTTGGGGATGCCAAAGGGCAAGAGAATTGCGTGGAGACATCCAAAAATTTAGAGGAAAATTGAAGGATTAATCTAAATCCCCTTTGGCGTCTTCAAAGGCCTTTACAGGGGAATAGTGGCATCTAAAGGGAAAGACCCTAATTAAAAGTTTACTTAAAATACCCTTTGGGGGTGCCAAAGTCCAATACAGTTGCATGGTGGCATCCAAAAATAAAAAGACAAATTAAAGGTTTATTTTAAATCCCCTTTGGCGCCGCCAAAGGCAATTACAGGGGCATAGAGGCATCAAAAGGGAAAGAAACATTTGGAAAGCTTACTTTAATGCCACTTTGGGGATGCCAAAGGGCAAGAGAATTGCGTGGACGCATCGAAAAATTTAGAGGAAAATTGAAGGATTAATCTAAATCCCCTTTGGCGTCTTCAAAGGCCTTTACAGGGGAATAGTGGCATCTGAAGGGAAAAAGACAAATTAAAAGTTTACTTAACAGACCGTTTAGGGGTGCCAAAGTCCAATACCTTTGCATGGTGGCATCCAAAAATAAAAAGACAAATTAAAGATTTAGTTTAAATCCCCTTTGGCGCCGCCAAAGGCAATTACAGGGGCATAGAGTCATCAAAAGGGAAAGAAACATTTCGAAAGCTTACTTTAATGCCACTTTGGGGATGCCAAAGGGCAAGAGAATTGCGTGGAGCAATCCAAAAATTTAGAGGAAAATTGAAGGATTAATCTAAATCCCCTTTGGCGTCTTCAAAGGCCTTTACAGGGGAATAGTGGCATCTAAAGGGAAAGACCTAATTAAAAGTTTACTTAAAATACCCTTTGGGGGTGCCAAAGTCCAATACAGTTGCATGGTGGCATCCAAAAATAAAAAGACAAATTAAAGGTTTATTTTAAATCCCCTTTGGCGCCGCCAAAGGCAATTACAGGGGCATAGAGGCATCAAAAGGGAAAGAAACATTTGGAAAGCTTACTTTAATGCCACTTTGGGGATGCCAAAGGTCAAGAGAATTGCGTGGAGGCATCCAAAAATTTAGAGGAAAATTGAAGGATTAATCTAAATCCCCTTTGGCGTCTTCAAAGGCCTTTACAGGGGAATAGTGGCATCTGAAGGGAAAGAGACAAATTAAAAGTTTACTTAACAGACCGTTTAGGGGTGCCAAAGTCCAATACAGTTGCATGGTGGCATCCAAAAATAAAAAGACAAATTAAAGGTTTAGTTTAAATCCCCTTTGGCGCCGCCAAAGGCAATTACAGGGGCATAGAGGCATCAAAAGGGAAAGAAACATTTGCAAAGCTTACTTTAATGCCACTTTGGGGATGCCAAAGGGCAAGAGAATTGCGTGGAGGCATCCAAAAATTTAGAGGAAAATTGAAGGATTAATCTAAATCCCCTTTGGCGTCTTCAAAGGCCTTTACAGGGGAATAGTGGCATCTAAAGGGAAAGACCTAATTAAAAGTTTACTTAAAATACCCTTTGGGGGTGCCAAAGTCCAATACAGTTGCATGGTGGCATCCAAAAATAAAAAGACAAATTAAAGGTTTATTTTAAATCCCCTTTGGCGCCGCCAAAGGCAATTACAGGGGCATAGAGGCATCAAAAGGGAAAGAAACATTTGGAAAGCTTACTTTAATACCACTTTGGGGATGCCAAAGGGCAAGAGAATTGCGGTGGAGACATCAAAAATTTAGAGGAAAATTGAAGGATTAATCTAAATCCACTTTGGCGTCTTCAAAGGCCTTTACAGGGGAATAGTGGCATCTAAAGGGAAAGACCCTAGTTAAAAGTTTACTTAAAATACCCTTTGGGGTGCCAAAGTCCAATACAGTTGCATGGTGGCATCCAAAAATAAAAAGGCAAATTAAAGGTTTATTTTAAATCCCCTTTGGCGCCGCCAAAGGCAATTACAGGGGCATAGAGGCATCAAAAGGGAAAGAAACATTTGGAAAGCTTACTTTAATGCCACTTTGGGGATGCCAAAGTGCAAGAGAATTGCATGGACGCATCGAAAAATTTAGAGGAAAATTGAAGGATTAATCTAACTCCCCTTTGGCGTCTTCAAAGGCCTTTACAGGGGAATAGTGGCATCTGAAGGGAAAGAGACAAATTAAAAGTTTACTTAAAAGACCGTTTAGGGGTGCCAAAGTCCAATACCTTTACATGGTGGCATCCAAAAATAAAAAGACAAATTAAAGTTTTATTTTAAATCACCTTTGGCGCGACCAAAGGCAATTACAGGGGCATAGAGGCAACAAAAGGGAAAGAAACATTTGCAAAGCTTACCTTAATGCCACTTTGGGGATGCCAAAGTGCAAGGGAATTGCGTGGAGGCATCCAAAATCTTAGAGGAAAATTGATGGATTTATCTAAATCCTCTTTGTCGTCTTCAAAGGCCTTTACAGGGAAGTAGTGGCATCTGAAGGGAAAGAGAAAAATTAAAATTTTATATAAAACACCGTTTAGGGTTGCCAAAGTGCAATACAGCTGCACGGTGGCATCCAAAAGTAAAAAGAGAAATGAAGGGTTTAGTTTAAATCCCCTTTGGAGCCGCCAAAGGCGATTACAGGGGCATAGAGTCATCAAAAGGGAAAGAAACATTTCGAAAGCTTACTTTAATACCACTTTGGGGATGCCAAAGGGCAAGAGAATTGCGTGGAGACATCTAAAAATTTAGAGGAAAATTGAAGGATTAATCTAAATCCCCTTTGGCGTCTTCAAAGGCCTTTACAGGGGAATAGTGGTATCTAAAGGGAATGACCCTAATTAAAAGTTTACTTAAAATACCCTTTGGGGGTGCCAAAGTCCAAGACAGTTGTATGGTGGCATTCAAAAATAAAAAGACAAATTTAAGGTTTATTTCAAATCCCCTTTGGCGCAGCCAAAGGGAATTACAGGGGCACAGAGGCATCATAAGGGAAAGAAACATTTGGAAAGCTTACTTTAATGCCACTTTGGGGATGCCAAAGGTCAAGAGAATTGCGGTGAGGCATCCAAAAATTTAGAGAAAAATTGAAGGATTAATCTAAATCCCCTTTGGCGTCTTCAAAGGCCTTTACAGGGGAATAGTGGCATCTGAAGGGAAAGAGACAAATGAAAAGTTTACTTAACAGACCGTTTAGGGGTGCCAAAGTCTAATACCTTTGCATGGTGGCATCCAAAAACAAAAAGACAAATTAATGATTTAGTTTAAATCCCCTCTGGCGCCGCCAAAGGCAATTACAGGGGCATAGAGGCATCAAAAGGGAAAGAAACATTTCGAAAGCTTACTTTAATACCACTTTGGGGATGCCAAAGGGCAAGAGAATTGCGTGGAGACATCCAAAAATTTAGAGGAAAATTGAAGGATTAATCTAAATCCCCTTTGGCGTCTTCAAAGGCCTTTACAGGGGAATAGTGGCATCTAAAGGGAAAGACCCTAATTAAAAGTTTACTTAAAATACCCTTTGGGTGTGCCAAAGTCCAATACAGTTGCATGGTGGCATCCAAAAATAAAAAGACAAATTAAAGGTTTATTTTAAATCCCCTTTGGCGCCGCCAAAGGCAATTACAGGGGCATAGAGGCATCAAAAGGGAAAGAAACATTTGGAAAGCTTACTTTAATACCACTTTGGGGATGCCAAAGGGCAAGAGAATTGCATGGACGCATCGAAAAATTTAGAGGAAAATTGAAGGATTAATCTAAATCCCCTTTGGCGTCTTCAAAGGCCTTTACAGGGGAATAGTGGCATCTGAAGGGAAAGAGACAAATTAAAACTTTACTTAACAGACCGTTTAGGGGTGCCAAAGTCCAATACCTTTGCATGGTGGCATCCAAAAATAAAAAGAGAAATTAAAGATTTAGTTTAAATCCCCTTTGGCGCCGCCAAAGGCGATTACAGGGGCATAGAGTCATCAAAAGGGAAAGAAACATTTCGAAAGCTTACTTTAATACCACTTTGGGGATGCCAAAGGGCAAGAGAATTGCGTGGAGACATCAAAAAATTTAGAGGAAAATTGAAGGATTAATCTAAATCCACTTTGGCGTCTTCAAAGGCCTTTACAGGGGAATAGTGGCATCTAAAGGGAAAGACCCTAGTTAAAAGTTTACTCAAAATACCCTTTGGGGGTGCCAAAGTCCAATAGACGAGCTGCCACTCCCTGTACAGCCGACCCTAGCCTACCTCACCGCGATACAGTAGACAAGCTGCCGCTCCCTGGCCAGCCGACATTAGCCTACCTCACCGAGATCCAGTAGACAAGCTGCCGCTCCCTGGCCAGCTGACCCTAGCTTACCTCAAAGCGATCCGGTAGACGAGCTGCCACTCCCTGGCCAGCCGACCCTAGCCCACCTCACCGCGATCCAGTAGACAAGTTGCCGTTCCCTGGCCAGCCGAACTTAGCCTACCTCACCGAAATCCAGTAGACAAGCTGCCGCTCCCTGGCCAGCTGACCCTAGCCTACCTTACCGCGATCCATTAGACAAGCTGGCGCTCCCTGGCCAGCCGACCTTAGCCTACCTCACCGAGATCCAGTAGACAAGCTGCCGCTCCCTGGCCAGCCGACCCTAGACTACCTCACCGCGATCCAGTAGACAAGCTGCCTCTCCCTAGCTATCCGACCCTTACCTACCTCACAGCGATCCATTAGACAAGCTGCCGCTCCCTGGCCATGCGACCCTTGCCTACCTCACCGCGATCTATTAGACAAGCTGCCGCTCCCTGGCCAGGCGACCCTAGCCTACCTCAACACGATCCAGTAGACGAGCTGTCACTAGCCGGCCAGCTGACCCTAGCCTACCTTAAAGCAATCCAGTAGACAAGCTGCCGTTCCCTGGCCAGCCGACCTTAGCCTACCTCACCGAGATCCAGTAGACAAGCTGCCGCTCCCTGGAAAGCTGACTCTAGCCTACCTTACCGCGATCCAGTAGACAAGCTGCCGCTCCCTGGCCAGCCGACATTAGCCTACCTCACCGAGATCCAGTAGACAAGATGCCGCTCCATGGCCAGCCGACCCTTGCCTACCTCATCGCGATCCAGTAGACAAGCTGCCGCTCCCTGGCCATCCGACCCTTACCTACCTCACAGCGATCCATTAGACAAACTGCCGCTCCCTGGCCAGCCGACCCTAGCCTACCTCAACGCGATCCAGTAGACGAGTTGCCACTCCCTACCCAGCCGACCCTAGCCTACCTCAAAGCAATCCAGTAGACAAGCTGCCGCTCTTTGGCCAACCTACCCTTGCCTACGTCAACGCGATCCAGTAGAAGAGCTGCCACTCCCTGGCCATCGACCCTAGCCTACCTCAATATAATCCAGTAGATGAGCTGCCACTCCCTGGCCAGCCGACCCTAGCCTACCTCAATATAATCCAGTAGACGAGCTGCCACTCCCTGGCCAGCCGACCCTAGCCTACCTCACCGCGATCCAGTAGGGAAGCTGGCGCTCCATGGCCAACCGACCCTAGCCTACCTCACCGCGATCCAGTAGACAAGCTGCCGCTCCCTGGCCAGCCGACCCTTGCCTACCTGAACTCGATCCAGGAGACGAGCTGCCACTCTCTGGCCAGCCGACCCTAGCCTAACTCACCAGGATCCAGTAGATAAGCTGCCGCTCCCTGGCCAGCCGACCCTTGCCTACCTCAACGCGATCCAGGAGACGAGCTGCCACTCTCTGGCCAGCCGACCCTAGCCTACCTCACCGCGATGCAGTAGACAAACTGCCGCTCCTTGGCCAGCCGACCTTACCATACCTCACCGAGATCCAGTAGATAAGCTGCCGCTCCCTGGCCAGCCAACCCTTGCCTACCTTACCGCGATCCAGTAGACGAGCTGCCACTCCCTGGCAGCCGACCCTAGCCTAACTCACCACGATCCAGTAGACAATCTGGCGCTCCCTGGCCGGCCGACCCTAGCCTACCTCACTGCGATCCAGTAGACAAGCTGCCGCTCCCTGGCCAGCCGACCCTTGCCTACCTCAACGTGATCCAGTAGACGAGCTGCCACTCCCTGGCCAGCCGACCTTAGCCTACCTCACTTAGATCCAGTAGACAAGCTGCCGCTCCCTGGCCAGCCGACCCTAGCCTACCTTACCGAGATCCAGTTGACAAGCTGCCGCTCCTTGGCCAGCCGACCTTACCATACCTCACCGAGATCCAGTAGATAAGCTGCCGCTCCCTGACCAGCCGACCCTTGCCTACCTGAACTCGATCCAGTAGACAAGCTGCCGCTCCCTTGCCAGCTGACCCAAGCCTACCTCAGTCCGATCCAGAGGACGAGCTGCTACTCCCTGGCCAGCCTACCCTAGCCTACATCAACCCAATCTAGTAGACAAGCTATCGCTCCCTGGCCAGCAGACCTTTGCCTACCTCATCTCGATTCAATAGACGAGATGCAACACCCTGGCCAGCCGACCATATCCTACCTCAACACGATCCAATAGACGAGCTGCCACTCCCTGTCCAGCCGAACCTAGACTACCTCACCGCGATCCAGTAGAGAAGCTGCCACACCCTGGCCAGCCGACCCTTGCCTACCTTATCGCGATCCAGTAGAGAAGCTACCACTCCCTGGCCAGCCGACCATAGCCGACGTCACCGCGATTCAGTAGACGAAGTGCTGCTCCATGGCCAGTAGACCCTTGCCTACCTCACCGCAATAAAGTAGACGAGCTTCGATTCCCTGTCCAGCCGACACTAGCCTACCTCACCGCGATCCATTAGACAAGCTGCCGCTCCCTGGCCAGCCGACCCTAGCCTACCTCAACGCGATCCAGTAGACAAGCTGCCAGTCCCGGGCCAGCCGACCCTAGTCTACCTCAAAGCAATCCAGTAGACAAGCTGCCGCTCTTTGGCCAACCTACCCTTGCCTACCTCAACGCGATCCAGTAGACGAGCTGCCACTCCCTGGCCAGCCGACCCTAGCCTACCTCAATATAATCCAGTAGATGAGCTGCCACTCCCTGGCCAGCCGACCCTAGCCTACCTCAATATAATCCAGTAGACGAGCTGCCACTCCCTGGCCAGTCGACCCTAGCCTACCTCACCGCGTTCCAGTAGACAAGCTGCCGCTCCCTGGCCAGCCGACCTTAGCCTACTTCACCGAGATCCAGTAGACAAGCTGCCGCTCCCTGGCCAGCCGACCCTAGCCTACCTTACCGAGATGCAGTATACAAGCTGCCGCTCCCTGGCCAGCCGACCTTACCATACCTCACCGAGATCCAGTAGATAAGCTACCGCTCCATGGCCAGCCGACCCTTGCCTACCTCAACTCGATCCAGTAGACAAGCTGCCGCTCCATTGCCAGGTAACCCTAGCCTACCTCAGGCTTATCCAGAGGACGAGCTGCCACTCCCTGGCCAGCCGACACTAGCCTACCTCAACCCAATCTAGTAGACAAGCTACCGCTCCCTGGCCAGCAGACCTTTGCCTACCTCAACTCGATTCAGTAGACGAGCTGCAACACCCTGGCCAGCCGACCCTATCCTACCTCAACACGATCCAATAGACGAGCTACCACTCCCTGTCCAGCCGAACCTAGATTACCTCACCGCGATCCAGCAGAAAAGCTGCCACACCCTGGCCAGCCGACCCTTGCCTACCTCATCGCGATCCAGTAGAAAAGGTACCACTCCCTGGCCAGCCGACCATAGCCTACGTCACCGCGATCCAGTAGACGAAGTGCCACTACATGGCCAGTAGACCCTTGCCTACCTCACCGCGATAAAGTAGACGAGCTTCCACTCCCTGTCCAGCCGACACTAGCCTACCTCACCGCGATCCAGTAGACAAGCTGCTGGTCCCTGGCCATCCGACCCTTGCCTACCTCACCGCGATCCATTAGACAAGCTGCCGCTCCCTGGCCAGCCGACCCTAGTCTACCTCAACGCGATCCAGTAGACAAGCTGCCAGTCCCCGGCCAGCCGACCCTAGCCTACCTCAAAGCAATCCAGTAGACAAGCTGCCGCTCTTTGGCCAACCTACCCTTGCCTACCTCAACGCGATCCAGTAGACGAGCTGCCACTCCCTGGCCAGCCGACCCTAGCCTACCTCAATATAATCCAGTAGATGAGCTTCCACTCCCTGGCCAGCCGACCCTAGCCTACCTCAATATAATCCAGTAGACGAGCTGCCACTCCCTGGCAGCCGACCCTAGCCTACCACACCGCGATACAGTAGACAAGGTGGCGCTCCCTGGCCAGCCGACCCAAGCTTAACTCACCGCGATCCAGTATACAAGCTGCCGCTTCCTGGCCAGCCGACCCTTGCCTACCTCAACGCGATCCAGTAGACGAGCTGCCACTCCCTGGCCAGTCGACCCTAGCCTACCTCACCGCGATCCAGTAGACAAGCTGCCGCTCCCTGGCCAGCCGACCTTAGCCTACCTCACCGAGATCCAGTAGACAAGCTTCCGCTCCCTGGCCAGCCGACCCTAGCCTACCTTACCGAGATGCTGTATACAAGCTGCCGCTCCCTGGGCAGCCGACCTTACCATACCTCACCGAGATCCAGTAGATAAGCTACCTCTCCCTGGCCAGCCGACCCTTGCCAACCTCAACTCGATCCAGTAGACGAGCTGCCACTCGCTGCCCAGCCGACAAGGTGCCGCTCCCTGGCCAGCCGACCCTAACCTACCTCACCGCGATCCAGTAGACAAGCTGCCGCTCCCTGGCCATGCGACCCTCGCCTACCTCACCGCGATCTATTAGACAAGCTGCCGCTCCCTGGCCAGGCGACACTTGCCTACCTCAACGCGATCCAGTAGACGAGGTGTCACTCCCCGGCCAGCCGACCCTAGCCTACCTCAATATAATCCAGTAGACGAGCTGCCACTCCCTGGCCAGCTGACCCTAGCCTACCTCACCGCGATCCAGTAGACAATTTGGCTCTCCCTGGCCAGCCGACCCTAGCCTAACTCACCAGGATCCAGTAGACAAACAGCCGCTCCCTGGCCAGCCGACCCTAGCATACCTCACCGCGATCCAGTAGACAAGCTGTCGCTCCCTGGCCAGCCGACCTTAGCCTACCTCACCGAGATCCAGTAGACAAGCTGCCGCTCCCTGGCCAGCCGACCCTTGCCTACCTCAACTCGATCCACTAGACGAGCTGCCACTCCCTGGCCAGGCGACAAGCTGCCGTTCCCTGGCCAACCGACCCTAGGCTACCTCACCGCGATCCAGTAGACAAGCTGCCGCTCCCTGGCCAGGCGACACTAGCCTACCTCACCGCGATCCAGTAGACAAGCTGCCTCTCCCTGGCCAGCCGACCCTTGACTACCTAAATGCGATCTAGTAGACAAGCTGCCGCTCCCAGGCCAGCTGACTATAGCCTTACTCAGGCCGATCCAGTGGACGAGCTGCCACTCAATGGCCAGCCCACCCTAGCCTACCTCAACCCAATCTAGTAGACAAGCTACCGCTCCCTGGCCAGCAGACCTTTGAGTACCTCAACTCGATCCAGTAGACAAGCTGCCACACCCTGGCCATCCGACACTATCCTACCTCAACGCGATCCAATAGACGAGCTGCCACTCCCTGTTCAGCCGAACCTAGACTACCTCACCGCGATCCAGTAGAGAAGCTGCCACTCCCTGGCCAGCCGACCCTTGCCTACCTCATCGTGATCCAGTAGAAGAGCTGCCACTCCCTGGCCATCGACCCTAGCCTACCTCAATATAATCCAGTAGACGAGCTGCCACTCCCTGGCCAGCCGACCCTAGCCTACCTCACCGCGATCCAGTAGACAAGCTGCCGTTCCCTGGCCAGCCGACCTTAGCCTACCTCACCGAGATCCTGTGGACAAGCTGCCGCTCCCTGGCCAGCCGACCCTTGACTACCTCAACTCGATCCAGTAGACGATCTGCCACTCCCTGGCCAGCCTACCTTAGCCTACCTCAACGAGATCCAGTAGACAAGCTGCCGCTCTCTGGCCAGCTGAATCTAGCCTACCTTACCGCGATCCAGTAGACAAGCTGCCGCTCCCTGGCCAGCCGACATTAGCCTACCTCACCGAGATCCAGTAGACAAGCTGCCGCTCCCTGACCAGCCGACCCTAGCCTACCTCAACGCGATCCAGTAGACGAGTTGCCACTCCCTGGCCAGCCGAACCTAGCCTACCTTAAAGCAATCCAGTAGACAAGCTGCCGCTCTTTGGCCAACCTACCCTTGTCTACGTCAACGCGATCCAGTAGAAGAGCTGCCACTCCCTGGCCATCGACCCTAGCCTACCTCAATAGAATCCAGTAGATGCCACTCCCTGGCCAGCCGACCCTAGCCTACCTCAACGCGATCCAGTAGACAAGCTGCCGCTTCCTGGCCAGCCGACCTTAGCCTACCTCACTGAGATCCAGTATACAAGCTGCCGCTCCCTGGCCAGCCGACCCTTGCCTACCTCAACGCGATCCAGTAGACGAGCTGCCACTGCCTGGCTAGTCGACCCTAGCCTACCTCACCGCGATCCAGTAGACAAGCTGCTGCTCCCTGGCCAGCCGAACCTAGACTACCTTACCACGATCCAGTAGAGAAGCTGCCACTCCCTGGCCAGCCGACCCTTGCCTACCTCATCGCGATCCAGTAGACGAGCTACTACTCCCTGGCCAGCCGACCCTAGCCTACCTCAATATATTCCAATAGATGAGCTGCCACTCCCTGGCCAGCCGACCCTAGCCTACCTCAATATAATCCATTAGACGAGCTGCCACTCCCTGGCCAGCCGATCCTAGCCTACCTCACCGCGATCCAGAAGACAAGCTAGCGCTCCTTGGCCAGCCGGGCTAGGGTCGGCTGGCCAGGGAGTGGCAGCTCATCTGCTGGATTATATTGAGGTAGGCTAGGGTCAATGGCCAGGGAGTGGCAGCTTTTCTACTGGATCGCGTTGAGGTAGGCAAGAGTAGGTTAGCCAAAGAGCGACAGCTTGTCTACTGGATTGCTTTGAGGTAGGCTAGGGTCGGCTGTCCAGGGAGCGGCAGCTTATCGGCTGGCCAGGGAGAGGCAGCTCGTCTAATGGATCGAATTGAGGTAAGCAAGCGTCGGCTGGCCTACCTCACCGCGATCTAGTAGACATGCTGCCGCTCCCTGGCCATGCGACCCTTGCCTACCTCACCGCGATCCATTAGACAAGCTGCCGCTCCCTGGCCAGGTAACCCTAGCCTACCTCAACGGGATCCAGTAGACGAGCTGCCATACCCCGGCCAGTCGACCCTAGCCTACCTCAAAGCAATCCAGTAGACAAGCTGCCGCTCTTTGGCCAACCTACCCTAGCCTACCTTAACGCGATCCAGTAGACGAGCTGCCACTCCCTGGCCAGCCGACCCTAGCCTACCTCAATATATTCCAATAGATGAGCTGCCACTCCCTGGCCAGCCGACCCTAGCCTACCTCAATATAATCCATTAGACGAGCTGCTACTCCCTGGCCAGCCGACACTAGCCTACCTCACCGCGATCCAGTAGACAAGCTAGCGCTCCCTGGCCAGCCGACCCTAGCCTACCTCACCGCGATCCAGTAGACAAGCTGCCGTTCCCTGGCCAGCCGACCTTAGCCTACCTCACCGAGATCCTGTGGACAAGCTGCCGCTCCCTGGCCAGCCGACCCTTGACTACCTCAACTCGATCCAGTAGACGATCTGCCACTCCCTGGCCAGCCTACCTTAGCCTACCTCAACGAGATCCAGTAGACAAGCTGCCGCTCTCTGGCCAGCTGAATCTAGCCTACCTTACCGCGATCCAGTAGACAAGCTGCCGCTCCCTGGCCAGACATGAGGCTAACCTACCCTTGTCTACGTCAACGCGATCCAGTAGAAGAGCTGCCACTCCCTGGCCATCGACCCTAGCCTACCTCAATATAATCCAGCAGATGAGCTGCCACTCCCTGGCCAGCCGACCCTAGCCTACCTCAACGCGATCCAGTAGACAAGCTGCCGCTTCCTGGCCAGCCGACCTTAGCCTACCTCACTGAGATCCAGTAGACAAGCTGCCGCTCCCTGGCCAGCCGACCCTTGCCTACCTCAACGCGATCCAGTAGACGAGCTGCCACTCCCTGGCTAGTCGACCCTAGCCTACCTCACCGCGATCCAGTAGACAAGCTGCTGCTCCCTGGCCAGCCGACCCTAGACTACCTTACCACGATCCAGTAGAGAAGCTGCCACTCCCTGGCCAGCCGACCCTAGCCTACCTCATCGCGATCCAGTAGACGAAGCTACTACTCCCTGGCCAGCCGACCCTAGCCTACCTCAATATATTCCAATAGATGAGCTGCCTCTCCCTGGCCAGACCGACCCTAGCCTACCTCAATATAATCCATTAGACGAGCTGCTACTCCTGGCCAGCGACACTAGCCTACCTCACCGCGATCAGTAGACAAGCTAGCGCTTCCCTGGCCAGCCGACCTAGAACCCTCACGCGATCCAGTTGAAGCTGCCACTCCATGCCTGCCGACCCTTGCCTACCTCACCGCGATCCAGTAGACAACCTTCCGCTCCCTGGCCAGCCGACCTTCGCCTACCTCACCGAGATCCAGTAGACAAGCTGTCGCTCCCTGGCCAGCCGACCCTTGCCTACCTCACCGCGATCCAGTAAACGAGCTGCCACTCCCTGGCCAGCTGACCCGTAGCCTACCTTACCGCGATCCAGTGACATGCTGCCGCTCCCTGGCCAGCCGACCTTAGCCTACCTCACCGAGATCCAGTAGACAAGCTGCCGCTCCCTGGCCAGCCGACCCTTACCTACATCAACTCGATCCAATAGAGGAGCTACCACTCCCTGGCCAGCCGACAAGCTGCCGCTCCCTGGCCAGCCGACCATACCCTACCTCACCGCGATCCAGTAGACAAGCTGCCGCTCCCTGGCCATCCGACCCTTACCTACCTCACCGCGATCCATTAGACAAGCTGACGCTCCCTGGCCAGCCGACCCTAGCCTACCTCAACGCGATCCAGTAGACGAGTTGCCACTCCCTGGCCAGCCGAACCTAGCCTACCGCAAAGCAATCCAGTAGACAAGCTGCCGCTCTCTGGCCAACCTACCCTTGCCTACCTCAACGCGATCCAGTAGAAGAGCTGCCACTCCCTGGCCATCGACCCTAGCCTACCTCAATATAATCCAGTAGATGAGCTGCCACTCCCTGGCCAGTCGACCCTAGCCTACCTCAATATAATCCAGTAGACGAGATACCACTCCCTGGACACCCGACCTTAGCCTACCTCATCGAGATCCAGTAGACAAGCTGCCGCTCCCTGGCCAGCCGACCCTAGCCTACCTCACCGAGATCCAGTAGACAAGCTGCCACTCCCTGGCCAGCCGACCCTAGCCTACCTCAATAAATCCAGTAGACGAGCTGCCACTCCCTGTCCAGCCGACCCTAGCATACGTCACCGCGATCCAGTAGACAAGCTGGCGCTCCTGGCCAGCCGACCCTAGCCTAACTCCCCAGGATCCAGTAGACAAACAGCCGCTCCCTGGCCAGCCGACCCTAGCCTACCTCACCGCGATCCAGTAGACAAGCTGTCGCTCCCTGGCCAGCCGACCTTAGCCTACCTCACCGAGATCCAGTAGACAAGCTGCCGCTCCCTGAACAGCCGATCCTTGCCTGCCTCAACTAGATCTTAGAGAATACCACTCCCTGGCCAGCCGACCCTAGCCTACCTCACCGCGATCCAGTAGACAAGCTGCCGCTCACTGGCCATCCGACCCTTACCTACCTCACCGCGATCCATTAGACAAGCTGCCGCTCCCTGGCCAGCCGACACTTGCCTACGTCAAAGCAATCCATTAGACAAGCTGCCGCTCATTGCCAACTACCCTGCTACCTCACCGCGCATCCTAGTAGAGAGCTGCCACTCCCTGGCCATCGACCATAGCCTACCTCAATATAATCCAGTAGATGAGCTGCCACTCCCTGGCCAGCCGACCCTAGCCTACCTCAATATAATCCAGTAGACGAGCTTCCACTCCCTGGCCAGCCGACCCTAGCCTACCTCACCGCGATCCAGTAGACAAGCTGCCGCTCCTTGGCGAGCCGACCCTAGCGTAACTCACCAGGATTCCAGTAGACAAACAGCCGCTCCCTGTCCAGCCGACACTTGCCTACCTCACCGCGATCCAGTAGACAAGCTGCCGTTCCCTGGCCAGCCGACCTTAGCCTACCTCACCGAGATCCAGTAGACAAGCTGTAGCTCCCTGACCAGCTGACCCTAGCCTACCTAACCGCGATCCACTAGACAAGCTGCCACTCCCCGGCCAGCCGACCCCTAGCCTACCTCAAAGCAATCCAGTAGACGAGCTGCCACTCCCTGGCCAGCCGGCTCTAGCCTACCTCAATAGAATCCAGTAGACGAGCTGGCGCTCCTTGGCCAGCCGACCCTATCCTACCTCACCGCGATCCAGTAGACAAGCTGCCGCTCCCTGGCCAGCCGACCCTTGCCTACCTTCAACGCGATCCATTAGACGAGCTGCTACTCCCAAGCCAACCTACCCTTGCCTACTTCAACGCGATCCAGTAGACGAGCTGCCACTCCCTGGTCAGCAGACCCTAGCCTACCTCAATATATTCCAATAGATGAGCTGCCACTCCCTGGCCAGCCGACCCTAGCTTACATCAATATAATCCAGTAGACGAGAGTTGAGGTAGGCAAGGGTAGGTTGGCCAAAGAGCGGCAGCTTGCGCTCCCTGGCCAGCCGACCCTAGCCTAGCTCACCGCTATCCAGTAGACAAGCTGCCGCTCCCTGGCCAGCCGACCATTGCTTAACTCAACGCGATCCAGTAGACGAGCTGCCACTCCCTGGCCAGCCGACCTTAGCCTACCTCACCGCGATCCAGTAGACAAGCTGCCGCTCCCTGGCCAGCCGACCTTAGCCTACCTCACCGAGATCCAGCAGACAAGCTGCCGCTCCCTGGCCAGCTGACCCTATCCTACCATACCGTGATTCAGTAGACAAGCTGCCGCTCCCTGGCCAGCCGACCCTTGCCTACCTCAACTCGATCCAGTAGAAAAGCTACCACTCCCTGGCCAGTAGACAAGCTGCCGCTCCCTGGCCAACCGACCTTAGCCTACCTCACCACGATCCAGTAGACAAGCTGCCGCTCCCTGGCCATCCGACCCTTACCTACCTCACCGCGATCCATTAGACAAGCTGCCGCTCCCTGGCCAGCCGACACTAGCCTACTTCAACGCGATCCAGTAGACGAGCTGCCACTCCCTGGCCAGCCAACGCTAGGCTACCTCAAAGCAAACCAGTAGACAAGCTGCCGCTCTTTGGCCAACCTACCCTTGCCTACCTCAACGCTTTCCAGTAGAAGAGCTGCCACTCCCTGGCCATCGACCATAGCCTACCTCAATATAATCCAGTAGATGAGCTGCCACTCCCTGGCCAGCCGACCCTAGCCTACCTCAATATAATCCAGTAGACGAGCTTCCACTCCCTGGCCAGCCGACCCTAGCCTACCTCACCGCGATCCAGTAGACAAGCTGCCGCTCCCTGGCGAGCCGACCCTAGCGTAACTCACCAGGATCCAGTAGACAAACAGCCGCTCCCTGTCCAGCCGACACTTGCCTACCTCACCGCGATCCAGTAGACAAGCTGCCGTTCCCTGGCCAGCCGACCTTAGCCTACCTCACCGAGATCCAGTAGACAAGCTGTAGCTCCCTGACCAGCTGACCCTAGCCTACCTAACCGCGATCCACTAGACAAGCTGCCGCTCCCTGGCCAGCCGACCCCAGCCTACCTCACCGAGATCCAGTAGACAAGCTGCCGCTCACTGGCCAGCCGACCCTTGCCTATCTCAACGTGATTCAGTAGACGAGCCGCCACTCCATGGCCATCCGACCCTAGCCTACCTCAAAGCAATCCAGTAGGCAAGCTCCCGCTCTTTGGCCAACCTACCCTTGCCTACCTCAACGCGATCCAGTACAAGAGCTCCCACTCCCTGGCCATCGACCCTAGCCTTCCTCAATATAATACAGTACATGAGCTACCACTCCCTGGCCAGCCGACCCTAGTCTACCTCAATATAATCCAGTGGACGAGCTGCCACTCCCTGGGCAGCCGACCTTACCCTAACTCAACGCAATCCAGTAGACAAGCTACCGCTCCCTGGCCAGCAGACCTTTGCCTACCTCAACTCGATCCAGTAGACGAGCTGCAACACCCTGGCCAGCCGACCCTAGCCTACCTCAACGCGATCCAGTAGACGAGCTGCCAATCCATGGCCAGCCGACCCTTGCCTACCTCTGAGCGATCCAGTAGACGAGCTACCACTCACTGGCCAGCCGACCCTAGCCTATCTCACCGCGATCCAGTAGACGAAGTGCCACTCCATGGCCAGCAGACCCTTGCCTACCTCACCGCGATCCAGTAGACAAGCTGCCGCTCCCTGGCCAGCAGACCTTAGCCCACCTCACCGAGATCCAGTAGACAAGCTGTCGCTCCCTGGCCAGCCGACCCTTGCCTACCTCAACGCGATCCAGTAGACGTGCTGCCACTCCCTGGACAGCCGACAAGCTGCCGCTCCCTGGGCAGCCGACCCTAGCCTACCTCACCGCGATCCAGTAGACAAGCTGCCGCTCCCTGGCCATCCGACTCTTGCCTACCTCAACGCGATCCATTACACAAGCTGCCGCTCCCTGACCAGCCGACCCTAGCCTACCTCAACGCGATTAAGTAGACGAGCTGCCACTCACCGAACAGCCGACCCTAGCCTACCTCAAAGCAATCCAGTAGACAAGCTGCCGCTCTTTGGCCAACCTACCCTTGCCTACCTCAACGCGATCCAGTAGACGAGCTGCCAATCCCTGGCCAGCCGACCCTAGCCTACCTCAATATAATCCAGTAGTTGAGCTGCCACTCACTGGCCAGCCGACCTTTGCCTACCTTACCGAGATCTGGTAGACAAGCTGCCGCTCCCTGGCCAGCTGACCTTAGCCTACCTCACCGCGATCCATCAGACAAGCTGCTGCTCCCTGGCCAGCCGACCCTAGCCTACCTAAATATAATCCAGTAGACGAGCTGCCACTCCCTGGCAGCCGACCCTAGCCTACCTCAACGCAATCCAGTAGACAAGCTGCTGCTCCCTGGCCAGCCGATCCTAGCCTACCTCACCGCGATCCAGTAGTTGAGCTGCCACTCCCCAGCCAGACGACACTAGTCTACCTCACCATAACTCAGTAAAGTAGCCACAACTCTCATCGCCCATTTCTGGGCCACCTCACCGTGATCCAGTATGTTAACCACCGCTTCACGGCTGACCGAAGCTACCCTACGTCACCGTGATCTAGTACAGAAGCCACCACTCACCCACTTATTCTAGCCTACCTCACTGTGACCCAGTGCAGTAGCTCCCCGCAAAGCCGACCACAGCCTATGACAACCTTACCTAACATCCCCAGAAGTACATGATCATAATGGAAATGTACCATTATTTTTGTGGTCTGCTGCTGTGATAACGCATAAAGTGGTCACGTATAAGGGATATTTGGAAGTGGGGCGAACTCTTACAGCAGATTTCTAATTTCTTTCCCTGGAAACATGAATCTTAAAAAAGGACCCGGTGGTCTGTTACTGTTTGTATGTTGGACATCCAAAAGAAAAAAAAAAGTTTTTCAAATGAGTTAAACCGCCAATTTACCAAAACCATGTTAACTGTAATAATGTGAATGGTGGGTTACACATTCCGGGATGAATAATCATAAGCTGTCATCTGAGTGAATAGTAATATACTTCGAAGTGTCTGTCTACAGAGTTCATAGGTTTTCTACATTTTCTAGCTGTGCTAATTATACTAAGTACACCTAACTCTAGTTCACCACTCACTCTACATTGGTTACAACCATTAATCTCCAAATGTTACTCATACCTGGCTAGAAATAAGACCTTTGTTTATGCAAACATCATTCAAAGCAGCTAGCGAGCCGGCGACCTGACATCTGTGACCACATATCCTCACCTTTCCACCACCACAAGACTTGTATCAGCAAATTGGGTTTTACCCCGAGTATCTCAGTGACCAGTACCTTACCTCTTCTCTAGTCTCCTGAAGTCTCCTCCACCACTACACTTCCCGGAACCCTCAACGCGATATTGTCACTCACCACAACCACCCAGGAAATGAACCTATGAACCAGAAACATAGTAATCTTCGGTTTCGGAATGACCGCGCTCCTCCGCCATCTCGAAGCAGAAGCGGGGTTTTATTGTATGGCAAGGCGTTGTCTCAATCCAATGAAATGACTTGCATGGCCTTTTATCGTTTTGTAACATTCATTTTTGACTGTACACTTACTAATATTCCATGTACTCGTGCTACATGCGCGTGTTACTAAAAGTTTATGTAGGAAAATTCCTTTTGCTCTATAATAAACTATATATTTTGAATATCAGTCCGTCCAAGTCAGAGTCAATGTAACAATTCGGATTCAGACGTCGTCCACGTTTATATTATATTCCTACTCTTCTGACGTCAGTCAATTTCTAAACAATGTTTTACTTGTTTGTCTTTTTACGGTAAACCATGACTGAGACGAAATTTGTCCTCGACGATGGAAATATATTTTTATCGCGATTATAGATAGTACATCTCCGGGGACGGCCATAGCCAGGACTACCAACCTATATCACCATTTACCACACTCACCATAGAAAATGGAATTTCCCCGATGGTTTCCAGTGACCCCATATGTATTTATAGTACTTCCCTAACGTGTAATAATAAGTGGAGACAGAATCAACAGAAGTGTGTCAACAGACCAGACTAAAACATGAGCAATATGCTCGTCCTGCTTTTAATGTGGTAATTCCCAAAACAACCTTTGTCGACGGGAATTTCCAAGACACGTATGCGAACTGTTGTGGTCGATTTATTTTTCATACGATGTCCGAGGCAGCAGGGGCACCTGAATGCCCTAATCAAGGCATCTTGTTAACGAGTATATATATATATGTACGTACGTCTTGACGTACGACAGTGCACTACGACGGCTTGTTGTCTGAGAAACGTAAGGTATTCCTTCCCTGTTAAACAAGAACGACTGTACCATTAGAGCCGCTTTTTCCAATGATGTCTCACCAGCTGACATACGTCAGCATCTCACAGCCTGGCGCGTATTGGTCCGTTTCCTGCTGACACAGGACGTCAGCGCACTACAAGACTGACAATGAAGCCCGACACATGCCGGCGATTCACTCCCTGACAGTAGGGTGTGAGCCACCACCACCCCCTGCAGTGGCTGTCTCCTTGGGAGACTACGGCAACTCGCTCCCTAACACATAACCTACCGACTAATACCTTAAGCTCATATCACTCCCTAAAAGCTAAATATAATCGCCAGTCATGTACCAAAAACATATAATTCCCAAAGTGAAGCCTATTTTGATGACCTGTGGAGCTCGATAGAACTGCCAAATATCGTTTGGCATTGTTCAGCATAAACTCAGTAAGGCTTTACTTTAATTACCTGTGTAGCCCTCAACAGCAAAATGAAATTTTCTGGCGAAGCCAGAGTAAAGTCACCAACGTGCAGCTTTTCTTTGATGACCCATGTAGCACGCACAAGTGTTAGCCAGAGGAAATTTCCTCAAGTAAAACTTTAATTCGACGACTCACATATGTGTCCCACAAAACCTATATAAAACCGTCTACCGTTAGCCTAAATAAAAGACTGAATGTAAAGCTTTGCTTTGACGACCCATAAACCATGAAGTGGAAAATAGTCGTCTGGCATTATCTATAACAAATGTCCTAAAGGGACGCTTTAGTTTGGCGTCGTTGGTTCATTCCTCGACAATCTACTTCGACTAATTCGTTTATACATACATTGCGGCTTCCTGCCTTACACACTACAAATGTGAAAAGAAAGCGTTACTCACTCTCGACAGGCGTCGGTGGCTCAGTTTGTGATACACGTCGGTAGCTTACTTCAACATACGTTACTTCGACGAACTCAAAAACTTTGCTCACTCTCCAACAGTCATCGATGAGCTTCGTCTCTTACACACGCGTGTCGGTAGCTCACTTCATGGCAAACCAAATTCGATTCTCTCTCTCTGACACGCAACGGTATGGCTTCTTACCTGACACACTAAAAACACTGCTCACTCCCTGATAGACGTCGGTGGCATCGTCTCTGATACACATCGGTAGCTCACTCCCAGATACACTACGTGGCCTAACTCCGTTACGATTACTTCCTGCCTGACACACACGCTTCACAGGCAAAAACACGTCGGTGGTTTTGTCTGTAACATACGTGGGTAGTTCACACCATGACACAATACATGACTAACTCCCTGATGCAGAAGGCTAGCTTCCTACCTCACATTACTACAGTGGCGACAAAACAAAACCGCTGCTCACTTCCTAACAAACTCCCGTGGCAAAGAATGGCTGCTCACAGTGACAGATTCTCTGGCTCTTTCTCTAGCACATGTTGGCACCTCACTCTAGGACACACTGTTCCCACTAACTCCCTGGTACACAAGGGCGGCTTCCTATCTGACGGTGGAGGAACGCTACTCACTCCCTGACAGAAGTCAGTGGTTTCGATTTGACCACACGTCGTGGGCTCATGCCCTGATGTACGATAGTTTACCACGGCGGTCTGTTGTTCTCTGGCAAACGACGAGAGGTTCTCTTTCCCCCCCCCCCCCCTCAACAATGACAAACAACAACGCCCGACTCGTCCTCTAAAATCAAAGCCGTTCAATTTCAAACGACGATCTCACCAACTGACATGCGTCTGCACCTCATATCCTGGCGCATTGGCACGTCCCATCCTGATACACGGCGGCGGATCACTGCAAGACAGACGAAGACGCATGACATAACGAGAGAGTCATTCGCTAACACGCAACCGTCTTACTGCATCGCGCCGGGTTTGATGTCTCTCTCTCTCCCTCCCTCCCTAGGGTGCTACGGCAACTCACTCTCCGACACAAGATCATGGTCTCCCGGCTAACAATACCATGAGAGCATAGCGCTCCCTGAGGAACCAAATGCTCCCAATCGTGACACAAGTCACAGGGAGGATCCCAGTCTGTCACATACCGTCATGTCAATCATTTATGTCAGTGGTTGACGCCTCGACTCGACGAAGGTTTACCCCCCTATGAAACTTACACATGAAGGAGGTACCACCCTCCTTGACTCGACGAAGGTTTACCCCCTATCAAACGTACACGTGAAGGAGGTACCACCCTCCTTGACTCGACGAAGGTTTACCCCTAATCAAACTCACACGTGAAGGAGGTACCACCCTCCTTGACTCGACGAAGGTTTACCCCTAATCAAACTCACACGTGAAGGAGGTACCACTCTCCTCGACTCGATGAAGATTTATCCCCTATCAAACTCGCACGTGGAGGTACCACCCTCCTTGACTCGACGAAGGTTTACCCCACTATCAAACTTACAGGTGGAGGAGGTACCACTCTCCTCGACTCGATGAAGATTTATCCCCTATCAAACTCGCACGTGAAGGAGGTACCACTCTCCTTGACTCGACGAAGGTTTACCCCACTATCAAACTTACACGTGGCGGAGGTACCACCCTCCTTGAGGCAAGACACTTGAGTGCTCTAATGACGGCTTCCTCCCTCCCTCTTGCGACGTCAGCAGGCGACTGAGGGTGACGTAGTCCTCGACGGTGGTCGGAGTGTCATCATATCCAACCCGTTGTTTGACTGGAATTCTGGAAATGAACGGTGTCTTAATTTTCCTTTCAGCTTGAACACATTAAGGCATATTTTTCTATTGATAATAAGTTAAATTAAGAAATATTATATGTAACATCTACCAATGTTTGTGTGTGGGTCATGATAGATCTGAAATCATGGGTACATTATAGTTTAATCTATTATCATCATCTTTAAATATATGCTTCAAATTGGTGGCAACTGCGAGGACAAAAGCCTCTCGCTAGCAATGTTATCCTTACAATTCTTGATCTGTGAAACGATTGGGTAAAGAAGATGCAATTGTATGTCATCATTTACCAGTAAAAGGAGCTTCAAAAGCTGGTCTCTTATTGTTTGTATACTGCAAATACAAAAGGTAGGTAGTCATTATTCCAATGTTGAGCTATACTGCTAATTAAGGCAAACAACCATATAACTGTAATAACCTATTTGGAGGGGTCAGACGTTCCAAAAGATTGTGAGCAATTAAAAACTTGCCTGAACGAATCGTAACATAAACCAAAGTTCCAGACGAATTACTTACTCTACATCTTTCTTGCAGTAGGAACTACAGATTTGGCCACACTTCCACCATGTTCACCTATAGTTGACCAGTCATTCACCAGTGGTTACAGCCAATGGTCTCCCATGACTCATTAACCTAGCTATAAATAAAACCTCTTTTTCATGGAGCAATCAACTTTGGTGATGAGCCAGGCAGCGATAACGTCCTCGTTTGCTAGTTCCTTCACAATGTCGTCCTCTGACATATCCATGACATCAGTTCAGTAGATGACTCCCCTGCATGAATTCATGGCTATGGGTATCGAGACCACGTCATGAATATGGAACTTCGTCAACTTAAGTAGCTCCGCTACCTGTTTCGTCGACTTATCAAATCACCACTAACCAGTTTCCTGATCGTTTCAACATGTCCAAACCTACCATCAATGACGTTTCTGATTAGGAAGAGACTGAGGGAAGCAAGAGTCGTTGCTCTGGTCGTATGGGCCAACACAAAATCAGCGTTTCTTCTTTTTTATGGAAGCGTCCGTTACCACTACCCCCTACGGGGGCAGTGGATGGCTTACCTATGTCCATCCTAAAGGGGCCTAACCTCAAAATCTGGAATGCCAAACCATCCCAGATAGTGGAAAAAAAAAAACTACCTATCCCGAAAAAAGAAAGATCGGGCAATTGTTTTATGCAGAAAAGTTTCAAGGCGGAGCCGGTCGCACAAAGGCCAAGCGGAGTTCTCTTACGGACAACCTTCAATGAAAGATCAATTTTGCATAGAACAACCTTATAAAAGATAGTGATGAACAATAACTTTCAAAAAACCTTCAAAACTAAGCAAGGGTAGCAACAACACAGGGAGGAATAGCTACAACCTAGCTCTGAAAGACCGGCAACAGCTCCGTACAGGTCAGTAGCTGGTACGAGACTGTGGTCGGAACAGCTACGACTGCACATTGCCCTGCGCAATGTCACTGCGCATGTAGGTATGGCTACCACCGCTGGGAAGCAGTGGTGGCTTGCCTGACTGGCGTTTCTCTGTATGTTTATCCTGATCCCAGCCCTGAGCATACGGACAAATAGCAGAATATTGCATTAATTTTTAAAGATCACTTTATAAACACTGCACCGAGTGAAAAACACCTCTATAAAGACTACAGTTAAAACACGAACGTACAAGGCTACCGGAAGCAGCACTTCAAATATAATTAACACTAGTAAACATACATCAAATTTAGATATATGTAAATAATCCGAAGAAAGCAGTGAAGATAGAAAGGCTGAAAGTAGAAGGTTGATCATGGCATTCTAAACGAACCCAAAATGGCATCCTAGCTAGTAGCTGTGTAATCCTTCCTACGTATTGATACGCGGAATAAAAGCTCATGGAAGCCCCACTTGTCAAGGAAAAATGCACAGAAACATTGTCATAGTGGTAAGCAAAGTCTGACTTACCGAAAAGACGAGTAGACGCTACGACATCAGGCAACACAGACTTTAAATACAGAGCGTAAGAACACGTCCGTCTTGGGAGACGATACAAATAAGACTGCAAATGGCGGCTGAGCTCAGCGATAAACACATACAAAGAAGCGCAACTTAAAGACTTTGACATACTGATTTTTGTGATGCTAGCAGTAACGCCATCTGGAGGTCGATTAAGAACTATTAGAAAACGGGAAATATGCACCTTAACTACCAAAGAAAACGGGAAACCTAAAGGTAATTGTAAGCTACTCAAATCTGCCATAATTTCTGCAAGGAATAAAGTCCTTTGTTCTACTTATATGTGGTATAAATTTTATGTTTTGCTTTAGCAATGGGGAAAACTTAATATAAACTTGGTTTTCTTAAATGACACAGAATTTTCTTCATGGCTCAAGAACATAATTTTCTTTTATCGTTTTCCTTTCTTGAATTTGTACTGGTAATTTATTGTAATTTAGATTTCCCTAATACTCTTACATTTCACCTCATTCTTAAATATTTTGATAAAAGGAAACAATTGATCGTGTGATATTCATTTAGTGCAAAGCAGTATTGATTAGTATATATCAGAACACATTTTGTTCTCACCTTATGATAGACTGTATGTACATGCATATTTTGAATTGCTGAAAACGTATGGAAAACTTCTTGTATGAGAAATACATACTGTTTATATAATAAGAGATGTAGTAAAGTACTTAGTCATCTTTGTATATTTCCTATAAAATATTCTTTTGTATCTCTGAAAAATGTTCAAGATTCTGTATTTCTTTTCTGTTATTACCCTTATTCCACTGAGAATTTGTATGCTTCTCACTGTTGGGAGCACATAGATCTATCATTGTATCTACATTTTTTCTCAGCAAAATTTCATAAACATTGGCACACATTATCCCTCTTATAATCACTGTTTCAACATTATACCGAAATATTTGCTTCCAATTCTTTCGTATAACTTTTTAGTTTTTGGTACGGTAAGAGCAATGCTTATCTATAGATATCTGTGGTACATGTATACAACTATACATAGTGTCATTATTATCGGTGGATGAAAGGAATTATATCTATACCATCAACTTCTACGATGGTGTAGTGACATTCATCCTCATTCATCATCCTAACCATTAAAATGTACCTCAGACATTTCAGTTAGAGAGGGTGTAATATCTATCAAGCTGAAGGTAGGAGAAAGCTGCATGTGGTTAATGCAAACCACTGAACCAAGTGCTGCTGTTGTACGGTTTGGTATCTGAGCAGCAAGGTGTATACTTAACTGAACACTACTGATATTATGGAAATAGGTTACAATTATGCCACACGATTTCCCCATTATGATATTCACTTGGATACTCCTATCACTATGGATTTGTCCGTCTCGTAAGCAGGACATGGATACACTCCATCATTCGTCAGCAGTAAGGTTGGCCGATACTCAAATCACTGATTTCTTTCTCTTTACTGACGATTCTTCGATCGTATCACACTGGTGCGTTGCTATGTGTTGGTGGGAGGTTCTGCCTTCAATACAGCTTAAAAACAATAGACATAAAATCAAACAATTAAAAGATCAAATATCTTATTGTAATCGTTATCACTCGATCATAAATTCATACAGCTGGAGAGACAAAAAAAAATGTTGGTGGCTGCCATTTAATTCACAACTGGGCAAGAACAACCCTCCATAACGTGAATAAATCACATACACATATTTTCCTCTACATATCGTATAAGTACACATTGTCCTCTGCTTATTATTGACACTAATGTATACTAAGCAATAATAAACTTATCAATTTCTAGAGACAAATAAAACTCAACTTTTAGGTACAATTCAGTACCCTGTCCAGCCTGCAGAGTTCCCGAAGAGCGTAGACGTGGTTCAGTAGTTGATGGCTACACTTCTCGTCTCCTGCTGGCCAGGTGTACGCCATTTCTGCCCAAATATGCTCAATGACAATCACGTCCACTTATTTGCTGGTATAGTCCAGGAGCTGTAGGGTGTCTTGTTCCTAGCTACCAGCGTTCAACAACACGAGCAGTGTGGACGGGGAACCTGTCGCTAATAGAAATGACATGCCCGGCAGGGAGAGGTAAACCCCACGCCCGAAGAGACGGCAAGAAACGTTCCTCCAGCAGTTACTGCTACAGTCGTTGCAGTAAAGTGACCTCCAATGTGGAAAACGTCACCCAGGCCATGCAATGTCACTTTCCTCTAGATGCAGTAGGTAAAGTGACATGAACTTGCCTCCTCGCTCATCTTGGCTCGGTCATTTGTGCCTGTGGAACATTGTATGATTTTAACGTTTATTGTACTGGTTCGGCAGGATTTATATCATTTGTGTTGTATAAACAGTATATCATTAACATTTGGGTATCCGCATGAATTTTTTATTACCATAAATACGACGTTCTAAATCTTTGAACAGCAACAAATCATTAACTTCCTGCCTGGTACAGTTCCTCCTCCAGCAGTGAACCTTGCCATGAGAGTTGGAGACACACACATCACCTCCGTGAACACTGCTTCAGACCAGAATCTGAGTTTCGCTCGGGATGTGTGCTGTTCCCTCAGGCGTTCATTCTTCGCTGGAGTTCTGTGGTGTGTTCCTTTGTCGTGCAATATTCGCCTGTCGCTCAACGGGGAGGGAGGTCACCTTTGCAGCTCCTGTTCTCTCTGCCAAATAATAAAACACAACCATGTTCACAGGGAATGGATACAATCGGTTGCCTAAATTGAACATTTCAATTTCAATTATCAAGTTTAGATAGTTATAAGCCTAATTTAACAACTTTTACATAATCTACATAATATCTTTAGTATGAAATTGTGGTTACAGTAATGATGATAATATTTCCATTTATATTGCCTACTTCATTGTTATCAAGGTTTAGCCATAATCAAATATAGTCACCCGAAGTATTTGGCTGCTAATAAACTCTGATGCAGGGACCTCATTCTCTATGCAGCCTTCATTATTGCTGCCATTTCCCCCACGCCTTTTCACAGACACTCATAACTTCCATTAAGTTGTTAAGGTTACTGCTCTCCACCACCCGTATGGACAAAACATTATCAAGGAGAGTGATCATGCGACCTCTGAGCACCAACCTCTCGTCACTCCGGTTCACCTTAGCCTACCTCATCGCGCGATCCAGTAGACAAGCTGCTGCTCCGTGGCCAGCCGACCCTAGCCTACCTCAGTAGGATCCAGTAGATAAGCTGCCGCTCCCTGGCCAGACTAGACACAAGATGCCAAATTCATGGTTTAATTCAAAGCTCGCTCCTTGATAAGCAAGAACGGCTCACTCTCTGATAAGCAAGAACGGCTCGCTCTCTGATAAGCTAGAACGGCTCGCTCTCTGATAAGCAAGAACAGCTCGCTCCCTGATCAGCAAGAAGAATTCGCTCCTTGAGAAACAAGACCAACTGACTCCCAGATAAGCAAGAACGACTTAATTCCTGATAAGCAAAAATGACCCGCTCCCTGATAAGCAAGAACGGCTCGCTTCCTGAGAAGCAAGAACGGCTCGCTCCCTGAAAAGAGAGACCGACTCACTCCCTGATAAGCAAGAACGAGTCGCTCCCTGATAAGCAAGAATAATTCGCTCTCTAATAAGCAAGATGAACTGACTCCCTGATAAGCAAGAACTACACAATTCCTGAAAAGCAAGAGCATCTCTCTCCCTGATAAGCAAGAACGACTCGCTCCCTGATACGCAAGAACAACTCACTCCCTGATAAGCAAGAACGACTCACACCCTGATAAGCAAGAACGATACACTGCCTGATAAGCAAGAACGGCTTACTCCCTGATAAGCAAGAACAACTCTCTCCCTGATAAGCAAAAACGACTCACTCCCTGATAAGCAAGAACGACTCACTCCCTGACAAGCACGACGACTCGCTCCCTGATAAGCAAGAACAACTTACTCCCTGATAAGTAAGAACAGTTCGCTCCCTGATAAGGAAGACTGACTCACTCCCTGATAAGCAAGAACAGCTCGCTCCCTGATAAGCAAGACTGACTCGTTCCCTGATAAGCAAGAACAACTCACTCCCCTGATAAGCAAGAACAGCTCAATCCCTGATAAGCAAGACCAACTGACTCCCTGATAAGCAAGAACGCTTCGCTTCCTGATAAGCAAGAATGGCTCACTCCCTGATAAGGAACGACTCTCTCCCTGATAATCAAGAATGGCTCGCTGTCTGACAAGCAAGAACAGCTCGCTGCCTGATAAGGACGAACGGCTCGCTCTCTGATAAGCAAGAATGGCTCAGTCCCTGAGAAGCAAGAATGACTCGCTCCCTGATAAGCAATAGCGGCTCGCTCCCTGATAAGCAAGAACGACTTGCACCCTGATAATCAAGAAAGACTCGCTCGCTGATAAGCAAGAACGGTTCGCTCTCTGATAAGCAAGAACGGTTCGCTCTCTGATAAGCAAGATCGGCTCACTCTCAGATAAGCAAGATCGGCTTGCTCTCTGATAAGCAAGAACGACTCGCTCCTTTATAAGAAAGAACGGCTTGCTCCCTTATAAGCAAGAACGACTCGCTCCCTCATAAGCAAGAACGACTCGCTCCCTGATAAGCAAGAATGGCTTGCTCCCTGATAAGCAAAATCGGCTCGCTCGCTGATAAGCAAGAAAGACTCGCTCTCTGCAGCATCAAAGTCGCTCTTTCCAATGACGTCTCACCAGCTGAAGTACATCAGCACCTCACAGCCTGGCGCATGTCGGAACGTCTCCTCCTGACACAGGACGTCAGCGCACGCACTCCAAGACTGACGACAACGCCTGGCACATGCCGGCGCAATCCCCTCACTGACAGCTGTGTGTTGTCAGCCACCGCCACACGCTCAGTGCTGTATACTCCCTGACTCCCTACAGTGGTCCTCTCCCCCTCCCTGGGAGTCTACGGTAACTTGCTCCCTCTCACACAACCTCCCTCAAGATCATATCACTCCCTGATAACCAAAAGTGATTGGTTCTCAGTGAATGTAGGTTTGCGGCAGGGGTGTGTGATGTCTCCATGGTTGTTTAATTTGTTTATGGATGGGGTTGTTAGGGAGGTGAATGCAAGAGTTTTGGAAAGAGGGGCAAGTATGAAGTCTGTCGTGGATGAGAGAGCTTGGGAAGTGAGTCAGTTGTTGTTCGCTGATGATACAGCGCTGGTGGCTGATTCATGTGAGAAACTGCAGAAGCTGGTGACTGAGTTTGGTAAAGTGTGTGAAAGAAAGTTAAGAGTAAATGTGAATAAGAGCAAGGTTATTAGGTACAGTAGGGTTGAGGGTTAAGTCAATTGGGAGGTAAGTTTGAATGGAGAAAAACTGGAGGAAGTAAAGTGTTTTAGATATCTGGGAGTGGATCTGGCAGCGGATGGAACCATGGAAGCGGAAGTGAATCATAGGGTGGGGGAGGGGGCGAAAATCCTGGGAGCCTTGAAGAATGTGTGGAAGTCGAGAACATTATCTCGGAAAGCAAAAATGGGTATGTTTGAAGGAATGGTGGTTCCAACAATGTTGTATGGTTGCGAGGCGTGGGCTATGGATAGAGTTGTGCGCAGGAGGATGGATGTGCTGGAAATGAGATGTTTGAGGACAATGTGTGGTGTGAGGTGGTTTGATCGAGTAAGTAATGTAAGGGTAAGAGAGATGTGTGGAAATAAAAAGAGCGTGGTTAAGAGAGCAGAAGAAGGTGTTTTGAAATGGTTTGGGCACATGGAGAGAATGAGTGAGGAAAGATTGACCAAGAGGATATATGTGTCGGAGGTGGAGGGAACGAGGAGAAGTGGGAGACCAAATTGGAGGTGGAAAGATGGAGTGAAAAAGATTTTCAGTGATCGGGGCCTGAACATGCAGGAGGGTGAAAGGCGGGCAAGGAATAGAGTGAATTGGATCGATGTGGTATACCGGGGTTGACGTGCTTTCAATGGATTGAATCAGGGCATGTGAAGCGTCTGGGGTAATCCATGGAAAGTTGTGTGGGGCCTGGATGTGGTAAGGGAGCTGTGGTTTCGGGCATTATTGCGTGACAGCTGGAGACTGAGTGTGAACGAATGGGGCCTTTGTTGTCTTTTCCTAGTGCTACCTCGCACACATGAGGGGGGAGGGGGATGGTATTCCATGTGTGGCGAGGTGGCGATGGGAATGAATAGGGGCAGGCAGTGTGAATTGTGTGCATGGGTATATATGTATGTGTCTGTGTATGTATATATATGTGTACATTGAGATGTATTGGTATGTATATTTGCGTGTGTGGGCATGTGTGTGTGTACATTGTGTATGGGGGTGGGTTGTGCCATTTCCTTCGTCTGTTTCCTTGCGCTACCTCGCAAACGCAGGAGACAGCGACAAAGCAAAATAAATAAATAAATAATATTCATTTATTTATCATACTTGACCACTGCTTCTTGCCCCAGAAAAAAGATGAAGAAAGACCCATCCACACATATATGATACCCACTTATACATGTACATATACATATCAACATATACATACACAGCAATATACATTATTATCTTTTTTTATACTTAGTCGCTGTCTCCCTTGTTAGCAAGGTAGTGCAAGGAAACAGACAAAAGAATGGCCCAACCCACCCACATACACATGTATAAACATAAACGCCCACACACGCACATATACATACCTATACATTTCAACGTATACATACATACATACACAGACATATACATATATACACATGTACATATTCGTACTTGCTTCCTTCATCCATTCCTGGTGCCACCCTACCTGACAAGAAACAGCATCGCCACCCTCTACATCAGTGAGGCAGTGCTAGGAAAACAGACAAAAAAGGCCACATTTGTTTACACTCAGTCCCTAGCTGTCACATGTAATGCACCAAAACCACAACTTCCTTTCCACATCAGGCCCCACAGACCTTTCCATGGTTTACTCCAGACTTTTCACATGCCCTGGTTCAGTCCATTGACAGCATGTCAACCCCAGTATACCACATTGTTCCCCAGCCCTCCCATTCCCCACAAACTGCACACTACCAACCCCCCCTCTCCAAGACTCACATTGACCCTCCTCACCACCCCAACCACAAACAAATCAAACAACCACAGTGACATCACACACCCCTGCCACAGACCAACCCTCATCACTTTCCTCTCTTCCTACTCATACACATGCCTTACACCCTTGATAAAAACTTCTCTGCTTCTAGCAGCTTACCTCCCACTCTGTATACTCTTAAGACCTTCAACAAAGCATCTCTATCAATCCTACCATATATGTATATATATTTTATACATAAATGTCATTTCCCACATCAGCAAGGTAGCATCAAGAACAGAGGACTGAGCCTTAGAGACAAAAATCCTCACTTGGCTTCCTTCTCTGTTCCTTCTTTTGGAAAAATAAAAACTGGAAGGGAGGATTTCCAGCCCCCAACTCCCATCCCTTTTAGTCACCTTTTATGACATGCTGGGAATACTTGGGAAGGATTCTTTCTCCCCGATCCTCAGGGAAAAAGAAAGTGTTCTGAAATGCCTTGGACATATGGAGGGACTGAGTAAGGAGAGTATGACGGAAGCACAGGGTACAAGGAAATGGGAGAGATGGAAGGATGGATTGGAATGGAAGGACAGATTGGAAAAGATTTTGTTTCCTTGGGGCATGACTATGCAGAATGGTGTAACATATGCAGAGGGAAGAGTAAATAGGAGTGATGTGGTAAAAAGGGGCGACATGTGGTCAATGAAGTCAACTACAGCATGTGAAACAGCTATAGGAAACCACAGAAAAGGTCTGTGGATCCTGGTTGTGGATGTTGTGGATTGTTGCTGTGGTTTTAGTGTATCATACATGACAGCAAGAGAATGGATTAGAGTAAATGAGGTACTTTCTTAGTCAGTTCCTGGTGCTACCTCACCAACATAAGAAGCAGTACAAAAAACATTTTTTCACACACATCTTTATATGTTACTTACACACACGGAACTTTAGTTACATGAAAAAATAAACAAACATCAAATTTTCACCAAAAACATCAACACTTATACCCAAACTAATTACAGCAGTGAGTGCCATCAGGCTTCCCACTCATATGAAATATATACACTCTGACATCCTGTGGGTGAATGAAATACAAGATTTTTTCCAGCTTTAACTGTGTGCTATGGATAATTGGGGGGGGGGGGGGGGGGGGGGGGGGAACAATCATCTGCAGGGATTTTAAACAAAGGTGGGAATCCTTAATATGTCAAATGTCAACAAAGTAGGTCTATCAGGTTCTTTGCAAGATGAACAGAGCAGTTTAAGGGTTAAAATACAACTTGAAAGTTTCAGATGGGAAAAGTGGACTAGTCACCTAATACTGGGTTTAATACTTCACCTACAGTAAATGACGGTGTAAAGGGTCTGAAACAAACACCTTATGAAGATGCTCTATTTGAGGTAGGAACCCAATAAATCTAAGGGGTTAATTCATCCTTTGGCTGTACTGAAGTCAATTACATACGAAATAAAATAGATTATCTAAAGCCACAGGCTATTCAAAGAAAACAAATGAGAGTTCTTCTCTAACTTTCAACATTTTACAAAACTGGTTATATGTCTTATGATTAAGACATAACCATACTGACCTGAAGAAAAATGCAGTCTGTAAGTTCATCAAAAAACAAAATGCAGTGTGTAAATTTATCACAAAAACACTTCTCCATGGTGGGCTAATAAAGCTGATAGATGACTAGCAACTGATCACAATATATGCAATGTTCAGTTTGAATTTGGAGACAACACAGCATGGAAGCAGTTATATTCGAGTTCATATATATTCATGAACATCAATATAACTCCTCTTCCAATGCTGTGTTACCTATCCTCATTTACATTCCTGGGGTTACCAGACTCCTCTGATATGCGTAGAGTCACCTTCAGCAACATTATATCATCATCACTGGACACAATGCAGTCCATATCTTGTCGAGGAATGTCTTACTCCAAAGGAGTCCTTCATATCCATGTTTCCCATTGCTTTGCAGCCTGTTGGTTGAAGGAGCCACACAAATGAAATCTTGAGGTTGTATGATTAATTGATCATACAGTCCATGCAGTTTAATTTCTTGCGAGTTCTGATCACCTCTGGTTTTCATCACATACCACAAAAAAATCAAAGTTGCAGGAGTTCCTCAATCAAGACTATTTCTCACTTGCACTTTATTTCTATGAAACAGTACAGAAATGTTTGAGAGATCATCACATCCTAATACTGGATAGTCAGTGCAGTAGTAAAATGAACAATAACCACCTCTCTCATACCATAAAGAACTCAGTAAAAATTGGTCCCTCAAGCATGCAATATTCATCAACTCTAACCATGAAACTTCATGATGTATCCCTGCTTTTATTCAGACAACCAAAGTGACTGCAGACAAACATTTCTTGGAATTTCATACAGTACTTTGTAAATGAATGATTTCTATACAAACTATTGGGTATTAATATACCTACTGATGATAGACATATATTGAAGAATAAAATCCTGATATATCCTTACCTTTACTTTTATCTAGATTCCAAGAAAATGTTCCATCAGTTGACAAATACTCAAATGCATGCACATTTTAAGCCTGTCAATAAAATAAGTTTACACACTTCACTTCATAGTAAGTATAAATGCTATGGTCAGATAACAGAACTATACACCAAGGTCATAAACAAGTACCTATGGATAACCTTAACAAAAATATAATGATAAAAGAGGGTCAATATTGTCTAGAACTCGAGTGAGAATAGGAGCTTGGTGGTGGATAAGATGAGGATGGTCCTGCTCCTGGGTAGCTGGGTTGGTTGGCAGTGGTAGGTGGTGGTGCGTAGTAAGAAGAAGAAGCGGATCCATGAGGGGGAGGGGCATAATGGCTTTGTGGAGGAGGTTGGTTCGTAGGAGGTGTAGGGTAGTGCGTTGTAGTAGGTGGGGGATGATATGAGGATGAAGGATAAGTAGTTGAGGAATAGTGTGTAGGAGGAGGCTGAGAGGTGTAATGTGGAGGAGGAGCCTGGGAGGCTGTTGCTGTAGGAGGTGGATAGTGCCTCTGAGGGGGTTGGTAAGTCGGAGGGGGTGCTTGAGGTGGAGCTTGTGGTGGTGGCCCTTGTGTAGCAGATGAAGGGTATGTATATGAGTAGCGCTGGGTAGCAGCAGCAGCAGCAGCAGCAGCAGCAGTGGATGTTCCTTGGGAAGAACTCTGGGAAGTGTAAGATGAAGGATAACTTGGATAATGGTATGGGTACTGATAAGGTTGCGATGGGGTAGTACTTTCTGTCTTGGCTGGGGAAGATTTTACTTCTTCTTTCTTAGGTTTTTTCACTGGTGGTGGTGCTGAGGTTGGTGTCTGTGTTGGTGATGATGGTCGTCTTGGGGTTCCTGGTGTAGTGACAGGGGTCTCTCCAGAACTTGATACTGGTTCAGTTCTATTGGGTGAGTACAGGTCCAGAACTTGGTGGCAGATATCTGAAAAACACACGAGTTACAAAGTAAAAGTTCAGAATATGGTGAAAGACGTCAGAAAGAAGTTCAGAGTAATGGTCAAGAAGTTTCCAAAAAGTGTCCTACATAGAAAACCATAATATATGAATACCCAGTAAGACCATCTCAATTCATTTTGTCATGCAAGGTACCAACTTTGGTAATTATATTTCAGAATCACTTACATGAATGTTAAATATTCTACAAATATTTAGCAAAAACTTGCAACCATCCAATAGCTAAAGAAGCTCATTTAATTAAATTCTTCTGTTATAATGTAAATTCAATGTTGACTAAATTACCATTTTAATATATCCATCAGTAAGATAATAATTATCCCTCGGGAGAAAGAATTCTACCCATGTATTCTCAGTGTGTCACAAAAGGAGACTGAAAAGGGTGGGAGCAAGAAGGTTGGAAACTCTGCCCTTCCTGTATTTCAGTTTCTATATAGATAGAAGAAACAAAGCAACCAAGCAGGGCATATCCATTCCCTGAAGGCTCTGGCTGGGGTATCTGAATGTGTGTAGATGTAACCAAGACAAGAAAGGAGAGATAGATAGTATGTCTGAGGAAAGGAACCTGGATGTTCTAGCTCTGAGTGAAACAAGGCCCAAGGGTAAGGGGGAAGAACAGCAGAGGATTGTCTTTATGGTAAAGTTAGAGGTTAGTGTGAGGGCAAGAGATAAGGAAATTGATAGCACCACTGTTGGAGCAGGGGTTGTGGGAATATGTGAAAGAGTGTAAAGAAGTGAATGCCAGACTGACGTGGGTAAAAATGAAAGTGGATTATGAGAGACTGGTGATTAGTAGTGCTTATGTGCCTGGCCATAAGAAGAATTATGAAGAAAGGGAAGTCTCATATTTTCTCTCAATCATTCCACTACTCCAGCTAGATTTTACTCATTTTTTTTCACACTCAGATCTTTGATCTGAAAACAAAAATTCATGCCACTGATTTTGACAACACAATCATATAAAAAATAAAAAGAGGTTCACACTGCATGTGGCAAAGGTATTATCAAAACATTCAGAATGACACAAAGAACACTCTGCTAAAAGGCCTTTAGTTTTTATTGTAAATACTGGCTGTACACATTTACAAATGAGTACTGTACCTTCTAACAAGTCCATGGAGATGCCTTCAATATACATGTCCCACCAACGTTTGTGCTTAGGTATTCTCCCCGTCCAATCAGTCACTTCAAATTTACTTAGCTTTCCTGCTAGGTACATAGGGGCAATGGCTATAATTTCTGGTTCCCACTGAAGACATAGTGTTGTACACAAGCTGAAAGAGTCAGGACACATTAACTGTGAGAACAAACACAATAGGTTATAAATTACCAATATAATATCGCTTCAGTCTCCAAAGGACACTACACAAGATATCAAAACATCATCATATATTTCCTCTCAAATTCAAGATGAAACTAATTCATATACAATTCTTTCCAAAACTTAAAAAAGATCTTCACTATCAAGCTT
This sequence comes from Panulirus ornatus, assembly GCF_036320965.1. Taxonomy (NCBI): domain Eukaryota; kingdom Metazoa; phylum Arthropoda; class Malacostraca; order Decapoda; family Palinuridae; genus Panulirus; species Panulirus ornatus. The sequence goes on along the minus strand of NC_092294.1, from coordinate 9,966,180 downwards.
TACATTTCACTTGTTACTCAGCCTATATAGTTATCTTATCATCATCAACTCCATTCCCCATTCCATGGAGTGGATCAGTTGCAGTCACATACAACACTCCATTTAAACTCCTGTTCAAAACTACATAAAACTCAAATTAGATCCTACACCCTCATCTATATTTAGGATTATTATTATTATTATTATTATTATTATTATTATTATTATTATTATTTTGCTCTGTCACTGTCTCCCGCGTTTGCGAGGTAGCGCAAGGAAACAGATGAAAGAAATGGCCCAACCCACGCCCATACACATGCATATACATACACGTCCACACACGCAAATATACATACCTACACATCTCAATGTACACATATATATACACACACAGACACATACATATATACCCATGCATACAATTCACACTGTCTTCCTTTATTCATTCCCATCGCCACCTCGCCACACATGGAATACCATCCCCCTCCCCCCTCATGTGTGCGAGGTAACGCTAGGAAAAGACAACAAAGGCCCCATTCGTTCACACTCAGTCTCTAGCTGTCATGCAATAATGCCCGAAACCACAGCTCCCTTTCCACATCCAGGCCCCACACAACTTTCCATGGTTTATCCCAGATGCTTCACATGCCCTGATTCAATCGACTGACAGCACGTCAACCCCGGTATACCACATCGATCCAATTCACTCTATTCCTTGCCCGCCTTTCACCCTCCTGCATGTTCGTTCCCTCCACCTCCGACACATATATCCTCTTGGTCAATCTTTCCTCACTCATTCTCTCCATGTGCCCAAACCATTTCAAAACACCCTCTTCTGCTCTCTCAACCACGCTCTTTTTATTTCCACACATCTCTCTTACCCTTACATTACTTAATAGATCAAACCACCTCACACCACACATTGTCCTCAAACATCTCATTTCCAGCACATCCACCCTCCTGCGCACAACTCTATCCATAGCCCACGCCTCGCAACCATACAACATTGTTGGAACCACTATTCCTTCAAACATACCCATTTTTGCTTTCCGAGATAATGTTCTCGACTTCCACACATTCTTCAAGGCTCCCAGGATTTTCGCCCCCTCCCCCACCCTATGATTCACTTCCGCTTCCATGGTTCCATCCGCTGCCAGATCCACTCCCAGATATCTAAAACACTTTACTTCCTCCAGTTTTTCTCCATTCAAACTTACCTCCCAATTGACTTGACCCTCAACCCTACTGTACCTAATAACCTTGCTCTTATTCACATTTACTCTTAACTTTCTTCTTTCACACACTTTACCAAACTCAGTAACTAGCTTCTGCAGTTTCTCACATGAATCAGCTGTATCATCAGTGAACAACAACTGACTCACTTCCCAAGCTCTCTCATCCACAATAGACTGCATACTTGCTCCTCTTTCCAAAACTCTTGCATTCACCTCCCTAACAGCCCCATCCATAAACAAATTAAACAACCATGGAGACATCACACACCCCTGCCGCAAACCTACATTCACTGAGAACCAATCACTTTCCTCTCTTCCTACACGTACACATGCCTTACATCCTCGATAAAAACTTTTCACTGCTTCTAACAACTTGCCTCCCACACCATATATTCTTAATACCTTCCACAGAGCATCTCTATCAACTCTATCATATGCCTTCTCCAGATCCATAAATGCTACATACAAATCCATTTGCTTTTCTAAGTATTTCTCACGTACATTCTTCAAAGCAAATACCTGATCCACACATCCTCTACCACTTCTGAAACCACACTGCTCTTCCCCAATCTGATGCTCTGTACATGCCTTCACCCTCTCAATCAATACCCTCCCATATAATTTACCAGGAATACTCAACAAACTTATACCTCTGTAATTTGAGCACTCACTCTTATCCCCTTTGCCTTTGTACAATGGCACTATGCACGCATTCCGCCAATCCTCAGGCACCTCACCATGAGTCATACATACATTAAATAGCCTTACCAACCAGTCAACAATACAGTCACCCCCTTTTTTAATAGATTCCACTGCAATACCATACAAACCTGCTGCCTTGCCGGCTTTCATCTTTCATAAAGCTTTTACTACCTCTTCTCTGTTTACCAAATCATTTTCCCTAACCCTCTCACTTTGCACACCACCTCGACCAAAACACCCTATATCTGCCACTCTATCATCAAACACATTCAACAAACCTTCAAAATACTCACTCCATCTCCTCACATCACCACTACTTGTCATCACCTCCCCATTAGCGCCCTTCACTGAAGTTCCCATTTGCTGCCTTGTCTTACACACTTTATTTACCTCCTTCCAAAACATCTTTTTAATCTCCCTAAAATTTAATGATACTCTCTCACCCCAACTCTCATTTGCCCTCTTTTTCACCTCTTGCACCTTTCTCTTGACCTCCTGTCTCTTTCTTTCATACATCTCCCACTCAATTGCATTTTTTCCCTGCAAAAATCGTCCAAATGCCTCTCTCTTCTCTTTCACTAATAATCTTACTTCTTCATCCCACCACTCACTACCCTTTCTAATCAACCCACCTCCCACGCTTCTCATGCCACAAGCATCTTTTGCACACTCCATCACTGCTTCCCTAAATACATCCCATTCCTCCCCCACTCCCCTTACTTCCATTGTTCTCACCTTTTTCCATTCTGTACTCAGTCTCTCCTGGTACTTCCTCACACAAGTCTCCTTCCCAAGCTCACTTACTCTCACCACCCTCTTCACCCCAACATTCACTCTTCTTTTCTGACACCCCATACAAATCTTCACCTTAGCCTCCACAAGATAATGATCAGACATCCCTCCAGTTGCACCTCTCAGCACATTAACATCCAAAAGTCTCTCTTTCGCGAGCCTGTCAATTAACACGTAATCCAATAACGCTCTCTGGCCACCTCTCCTACTTACATACGTATACTTATGTATATCTCCCTTTTTAAACCAGGTATTCCCAATCACCAATCCTTTTTCAGCACATAAATCTACAAGCTCTTCACCATTTCCATTTACAACACTGAACACTCCATGTATACCAATTATTCCTTCAACTGTCACATTACTCACCTTTGCATTCAAATCACCCATCACTATAACCCGGTCTTGTGCATCAAAACCACTAACACACTCATTCAGCTGCTCCCAAAACACTCGCCTCTCATGATCTTTCTTCTCATGCCCAGGTGCATATGCATCAATAATCACCCATCTCTCTCCATCAACTTTCAGCTTTATCCATATTAATCGAGAATTTACTTTCTTACATTCTATCACATACTCCCACAACTCCTGTTTCAGGAGTACTGCTACTCCTTCCCTTGCTCTTGTCCTCTCACTAACCCCTGATTTTACTCCCAAGACATTCCCAAACCACTCTTCCCCTTTACCCTTGAGCTTCGTTTCACTCAGAGCCAAAACATCCAGGTTCCTTTCCTCAAACATACTACCTATCTCTCCTTTATTCACATCTTGGTTACATCCACACACATTTAGACATCCCAATCTGAGTCTACGAGGAGGATGAGCACAACCCGCGTGACTCCTGTTTCCCATTTCTAGAAAGTTAAAATACAAGGAGGGGAGGATTTCTGGCCCCCCACTCCTGTCCCCTCTATTCGCCTTCCACAACACGTGAGGAATGCGTGGGAAGTATTCTTTCACCCCTATCCCCAAGGATAATATATATATATATATATATATATATATATATATATATATATATATATATATATATATATATACACATATATACATACATATACACGCATACACACACATACACACACATATATATATCACATACAAACCTCCAACAGCCAGGATCGAAACCGGGACCCCTGTGCAAGAGGCAGGCATGCTAACCGCTAGGCTATGGGACTGTATAATAGGAAACAACTATCCGAAATACTAAGTACTTGAATACCCTTCGTCTCACAATGGTGAGCAACAGGGTCTATACCGGTTATTTCCAAACAGACGAACATAGCCAGCTGATACCGTTTTACCGAACATAACTGTACAACGCGGAGGTATATGAATACGAATAAAGTGCATATGACCACGCACATTCATAGAACATGAAAATCTCCAAGAGCCAGGATAGAACCCGGGACCCCTGTGCAAGAGGCAGGCATGCTAACCGCTAGGCTATGGGACTGTATAATAGGAAACAAATATCCGAAATACTAAGTACTTGAAGACCCTTCGTCTCACAATGATGAGCAATGAGGTCTATACCGGGTGTTTCCGAACAGACGCACATAGCCAGCTGATAGCGTTTTATCGAACCTAACTGTACAACGCGGAGGTATATGAATACGAATAAAGTGCATATGAACGCGCACCTTCATAGAACATACAAACCTCCAACAGCAAGGATCGAACCCGGGACCCCTGTGCAAGAGGCAGGCATGCTAACCGCTAGGCTATGGGACTGTATAATAGGAAACAACTATCCGAAATACTAAGTACTCGAATACCCTTCGTCTCACAATGGTGAGCAACAGGGTCTATACCGGTTATTTCCAAACAGACGCACACAGCCAGCTGATACCGTTTTACCAAACCTAACTGTACAACGCGGAGGTATATGAATACGAATAAAGTGCATATGAACACGCACATTCATAGAACATACAAACCTCCAAGAGCCAGGATAGAACCCGGGACCCCTGTGCAAGAGGCAGGCATGCTAACCGCTAGGCTATGGGACTGTATAATAGGAAACAACTATCCGAAATACTAAGTACTCGAATACCCTTCGTCTCACAATGATGAGCAACGAGGTCTATACCGGTTATTTCCGAACAGACGCACATAGCCAGCTGATAGCGTTTTATCGAACCTAACTGTACAACGCGGAGGTATATGAATACGAATAAAGTGCATATGAACGCGCACCTTCATAGAACATACAAACCTCTAACAGCAAGGATCGAACCCGGGACCCCCGTGCAAGAGGCAGGCATGCTAACCGCTAGGCTATGGGACTGTATAATAGGAAACAACTATCCGAAATACTAAGTACTCGAATACCCCTCGTCTCACAATGGTGAGCAACGAGGTCTATACCAGTTATTTCCAAAGACGCAAATAGCCAACTGATAGCGTTTTACCGAACCTAACTGTACAATGCGGAGGTATATGAATACGAATTCAGTGCATATGAACACGCACCTTAATAGAACATACAAACCTCCAACAGCCAGGATCGAACCCGGGACTCCTGTGCAAGAGACAGGCATGCTAACCGCTAGGCTATGGGACTGTATAATAGGAAACAACTATCCGAAATACTAAGTACTCGAATACCCTTCGGCTCACAATGGTGAGCAACGGGGTCTATACCGGTTATTTACAAACAGACGCACATAGCCAGCTGATAGCGTTTTACAGAACCTAACTGTACAACGTGGAGGTATATGAATACGAATAAAGTGCATATGAACGCGCACCTTCATAGAACATACAAACCTCCAACAGCCAGGATCGAACCCGGGACCCCTATGCAACAGGCAGGCATGCTAACCGCTAGGCTATGGGACTGTATAATGGGAAGCAATTATTCGAAATAATAAGTACTCGAATACCCTTCATCTCACAATGGTGAGCAACTGGGTCTATGAGGGTTATTTCCGAACAAACGCACATAGCCAACTGATAATGTTTTACCGAACCTAACTGTACAACGTGGAGGTATATGAATACGAATTAAGTACATATGAACACGCACATTCATAGAACATAAAAACCTCCAACAGCCAGGATCGAACCCGGGACGCCTGTGCAAGAGACAGGCATGCTAACCGCTAGGCTATGGGACTGTATAATAGGAAACAACTATCCGAAATACTAAGTACTCGAATACCCTTCGGCTCACAATGGTGAGCAACGGGGTCTATACCGGTTATTTACGAACAGACGCACATAGCCAGCTGATAGCGTTTTACAGAACCTAACTGTACAACGTGGAGGTATATGAATACGAATAAAGTGCATATGAACGCGCACCTTCATAGAACGTACAAACCTCCAACAGCCAGGATCGAACCCGGGACCCCTGTGCAAGAGGCAGGCATCCTAACCGCTAGGCTATGGGACTGTATAATAGGAAACAACTATCCGAAATACTAAGTACTCGAATACCCTTCGTCTCACAATGGTGAGCAACGGAGTCTATACCGGTTATTTCCGAAAAGACGCACATAGCCAGCTGATAGCGTTTTACCAAACCTAACTGTACAACGCGGAGGTATATGAATAAGAATAAAGTGCATATGAACGCGCACCTTCATAGAACATACAAACCTCCAACAGCCAGGATCGAACCCGGGACCCCTATGCAACAGGCAGGCATGCTAACCGCTAGGCTATGGGACTGTATAATGGGAAGCAATTATTCGAAATAATAAGTACTCGAATACCCTTCATCTCACAATGGTGAGCAACTGGGTCTATGAGGGTTATTTCCGAACAAACGCACATAGCCAACTGATAATGTTTTACCGAACCTAACTGTACAACGTGGAGGTATATGAATACGAATTAAGTACATATAAACACGCACATTCATAGAACATAAAAACCTCCAACAGCCAGGATCGAACCCGGGACCCCTGTGCAAGAGTCAGGCATGCTAACCGATAGGCTATGGGACTGTATAATAGGAAACAACTATCCGAAATACTAAGTACTCGAATACCCTTCGACTCATAATGGTGAGGAACGGGGTCTATACCGGTTATTTCCGAACAGACGCATATACCCAGCTGATAGCGTTTTACCGAACCTAACTGTACAACCCGAAGGTATATGAATACAAATAAAGTGCATATGAACGCGCACCTTCATAGAACATACAAACCTCCAACAGCTAGGATAGAACCCGAGACCCCTGTGCAAGAGGCAGGCATCCTAACCGCTAGGCTATGGGACTGTATAATAGGAAACAACTATCCGAAATACTAAGTACTCGAATAGCCTTCGTCTCACAATGGTGAGCAACGGGGTCTATACCGGTTATTTCCGAACAGACACACATAACCAGCTGACAGCATTTTATCGAACCTAACTGTACAACGCGGAGGTATATGAATACGAATAAAGTGCATATGAACACGCACCTTCATAGAACATACAAACCTCCAACAGCAAGGATCGAACCCGGGACCCCCGTGCAAGAGGCAGGCATGCTAACCGCTAGGCTGTGGGACTGTATAATAGGAAACAACTATCCGAAATACTAAGTACTCGAATACCCCTCGTCTCACAATGGTGAGCAACGAGGTCTATACCAGTTATTTCCAAAGACGCAAATAGCCAACTGATAGCGTTTTACCGAACCTAACTGTACAATGCGGAGGTATATGAATACGAATTCAGTGCATATGAACACGCACCTTAATAGAACATACAAACCTCCAACAGCCAGGATCGAACCCGGGACGCCTGTGCAAGAGACAGGCATGCTAACCGCTAGGCTATGGGACTGTATAATAGGAAACAACTATCCGAAATACTAAGTACTCGAATACCCTTCGGCTCACAATGGTGAGCAACGGGGTCTATACCGGTTATTAACGAACAGACGCACATAGCCAGCTGATAGCGTTTTACAGAACCTAACTGTACAACGTGGAGGTATATGAATACGAATAAAGTGCATATGAACGCGCACCTTCATAGAACATACAAACCTCCAACAGCCAGGATCGAACCCGGGACCCCTGTGCAAGAGGCAGACATGCTAACCGCGAGGCTATGGGACTGTATAATAGGAAACAACTATTCGAAATACTAAGTACTCGAATAGCCTTCATCTCACAATGGTGAGCAACGGGGTCTATACAGGTTATTTCCGAACAGGCGCACATAGCCAGCTGATAGCGTTTTACTGAACCTAACTGTACAACGAGGAGTTATATGAATACGAATAAAGTGCATATGAACGCGCAACTTCATAGAACATACAAACCTCCAACAGCAAGGATCGAACCCGGGACCCCCGTGCAAGAGGCAGGCATGCTAACCGCTAGGCTGTGGGACTGTATAATAGGAAACAACTATCCGAAATACTAAGTACTCGAATACCCCTCGTCTCACAATGGTGAGCAACGAGGTCTATACCAGTTATTTCCAAAGACGCAAATAGCCAACTGATAGCGTTTTACCGAACCTAACTGTACAATGCGGAGGTATATGAATACGAATTCAGTGCATATGAACACGCACCTTAATAGAACATACAAACCTCCAACAGCCAGGATCGAACCCGGGACGCCTGTGCAAGAGACAGGCATGCTAACCGCTAGGCTATGGGACTGTATAATAGGAAACAACTATCCGAAATACTAAGTACTCGAATACCCTTCGGCTCACAATGGTGAGCAACGGGGTCTATACCGGTTATTTCGAACAGACACACATAACCAGCTGACAGCATTTTATCGAACCTAACTGTACAACGCGGAGGTATATGAATACGAATAAAGTGCATATGAACACGCACCTTCATAGAACATACAAACCTCCAACAGCAAGGATCGAACCCGGGACCCCCGTGCAAGAGGCAGGCATGCTAACCGCTAGGCTGTGGGACTGTATAATAGGAAACAACTATCCGAAATACTAAGTACTCGAATACCCCTCGTCTCACAATGGTGAGCAACAGGGTCTATGAGGGTTATTTCCGAACAGACGCACATGGCCAGCTGATAGCGTTTTACCGAACCTAACTGTACAATGTGGAGGTATATGAAGAAGAATAAAATGCATATGAACGCGCACCTTCATAGAACATACAAACCTCCAACAGCCAGGACCGAACCTGGGACCCCTGTGCAAGAGGCAGGCATCCTAACCGCTAGGCTATGGGACTGTATAATAGGAAACAACTATCCGAAATACTAAGTACTCGAATAAACTTTGTCTCACAATGGTGAGCAACGGAGTCTATACCGGTTATTTCCGAACAGACGCACATAGCCAGCTGATAGCGTTTTACCAAACCTAACTGTACAACGCGGAGGAATATGAATACGAATAAAGTGCATATGAACGCGCACCTTCATAGAACATACAAACCTCCAACAGCCAGGATCGAACCCGGGACCCCTGTGCAAGAGGCAGGTATGCTAACCGCTAGGCTATGGGACTCTATTATAGGAAACAACTATCCGAAATATTTACTACTCGAATACCCTTCGTTATTTCCTAACAGACGCACATAGCTATCACCTGCCTATGTGCATCTGTTCGGAAAAAACGGTATAGACCCCATTGCTCACCATTGTGAGACGAAGGGTATTCGAGTACTTAATATTTCGGAGAGTTGTTTCCTATTATACAGTTCCATAGCCTAGCGGTTAGCATGCCTGCCTCTTGCACAGGGGTCCCGGGTTCGATCCTGGCTGTTGGAGGTTTGTATGTTCTATGAAGGTGCGCGTTCATATGCACTTTATTCATATTCATATACCTCCGTGTTGTACAGTTAGGTTCGGTAAAACGCTATCAGCTGGCTATGTGCGTCTGTTCGGAAATAACCGGTATAGACCCTGTTGCTCACCATTGTGAGATGAAGGGTATTCGAGTACTTAGTATTTCGGATAGTTGTTTCCTATTATACAGTCCCATAGCCTAGCGGTTAGCATGCCTGCCTCTTGCACAGGGGTCCCGGGTTCGATCCTGGCTGTTGGAGGTTTGTATGTTCTATGAAGGTGCGCGTTCATATGCACTTTATTCGTATTCATATACCTCCGTGTTATACAGTTAGGTTCGGTAAAACGCTATCAGCTGGCTATGTGCGTCTGTTCGGAAATAACCGGTATAGACCCCGTTGCTCACCATTGTGAGACGAAGGGTATTCGAGTACTTAGTATTTCGGATAGTTGTTTCCTATTATACAGTCCCATAGCCTAGCGGTTAGCATGCCTGCCTCTTGCACAGGGGTCCCGGGTTCGATCCTGGCTGTTGGAGGTTTGTATGTTCTATGAAGGTGCGCGTTCATATGCACTTTATTCGTATTCATATACCTCCGCGTTGTACAGTTAGGTTCGGTAAAACGCTATCAGCTGGCTATGTGCGTCTGTTCGGAAATAACCGGTATAGACCCCGTTGCTCACCATTGTGAGACGAAGGGTATTCGAGTACTTAGTATTTCGGATAGTTGTTTCCTATTATACAGTCCCATAGCCTAGCGGTTAGCATGCCTGCCTCTTGCACAGGGGTCCCGGGTTCGATCCTGGCTGTTGGAGGTTTGTATGTTCTATGAAGGTGCGCGTTCATATGCACTTTATTCGTATTCATATACCTCCGCGTTGTACAGTTAGGTTCGGTAAAACGCTATCAGCTGGCTATGTGCGTCTTTGGAAATAACCGGTATAGACCCCGTTGCTCACCATTGTGAGACGAAGGGTATTCGAGTACTTAGTATTTCGGATAGTTGTTTCCTATTATACAGTCCCATAGCCTAGCGGTTAGCATGCCTGCCTCTTGCACAGGGGTCCCGGGTTCGATCCTGGCTGTTGGAGGTTTGTATGTTCTATGAAGGTGCGCGTTCATATGCACTTTATTCGTATTCATATACCTCCGCGTTGTACAGTTAGGTTCGGTAAAACGCTATCAGCTGGCTATGTGCTTCTGTTCGGAAATAACCGGTATAGACCCCGTTGCTCACCATTGTGAGACGAAGGGTATTCGAGTACTTAGTATTTCTATTATACAGTCCCATAGCCTAGCGGTTACCATGCCTGCCTCTTGCACAGGGGTCCCGGGTTCGATCCTGGCTGTTGGAGGTTTGTATGTTCTATGAAGGTGCGCGTTCATATGCACTTTATTCGTATTCATATACCTCCGCGTTGTACAGTTAGGTTCGGTAAAACGCTATCAGCTGGCTATGTGCGTCTGTTCGGAAATAACCGGTATAGACCCGTTGCTCACCATTGTGAGACGAAGGGTATTCGAGTACTTAGTATTTCGATAGTTGTTTCCTATTATACAGTCCCATAGCCTAGCGGTTAGCATGCCTGCCTCTTGCACAGGGGTCCCGGGTTCGATCCTGGCTGTTGGAGGTTTGTATGTTCTATGAAGGTGCGCGTTCATATGCACTTTATTCGTATTCATATACCTCCGCGTTGTACAGTTAGGTTCGGTAAAACGCTATCAGCTGGCTATGTGCTTCTTTGGAAATAACCGGTATAGTCACCGTTGCTCACCATTGTGAGATGAAGGGTATTCGAGTACTTAGTATTTCGGATAGTTGTTTCCTATTATACAGTCCCATAGCCTAGCGGTTAGCATGCCTGCCTCTTGCACAGGGGTCCCGGGTTCGATCCTGGCTGTTGGAGGTTTGTATGTTCTATGAAGGTGCGCGTTCATATGCACTTTATTCGTATTCATATACCTCCGTGTTGTACAGTTAGGTTCGGTAAAACGCTATCAGCTGGCTATGTGCGTCTGTTCGGAAATAACCGGTATAGACCCCGTTGCTCACCATTGTGAGACGAAGGGTATTCGAGTACTTAGTATTTCGGATAGTTGTTTCCTATTATACAGTCCCATAGCCTAGCGGTTAGCATGCCTGCCTCTTGCACAGGGGTCCGGGTTCGATCCTGGCTGTTGGAGGTTTGTATGTTCTATGAAGGTGCGCGTTCATATGCACTTTATTCATATTCATATACCTCCGCGTTGTACAGTTAGGTTCGGTAAAACGCTATCAGCTGGCTATGTGCGTCTGTTCGGAAATAACCGGTATAGACCCAGTTGCTCACCATTGTGAGACGAAGGGTATTCGAGTACTTAGTATTTCGGATAGTTGTTTCCTATTATACAGTCCCATAGCCTAGCGGTTAGCATGCCTGCCTCTTGCACAGGGGTCCCGGGTTCGATCCTGGCTGTTGGAGGTTTGTATGTTCTATGAAGGTGCGCGTTCATATGCACTTTATTCGTATTCATATACCTCCGCATTGTACAGTTAGGTTCGGTAAAACGCTATCAGCTGGCTATGTGCGTCTGTTCGGAAATAACCGGTATAGACCCCGTTGCTCACCATTGTGAGATGAAGGGTATTCGAGTACTTAGTATTTCGGATAGTTGTTTCCTATTATACAGTCCCATAGCCTAGCGGTTAGCATGCCTGCCTCTTGCACAGGGGTCCCGGGTTCGATCCTGGCTTTTAGAGGTTTGTATGTTCTATGAAGTTGCGCGTTCATATGCACTTTATTCGTATTCATATACCTCCGTGTTGTACAGTTAGGTTCGGTAAAACACTATCAGCTGGCTATGTGCGTCTGTTCGGAAATAACCGGTATAGACCCCGTTGCTCACCATTGTGAGACGAAGGGTATTCGAGTACTTAGTATTTCGGATAGTTGTTTCCTATTATACAGTCCCATAGCCTAGCGGTTAGCATGCCTGCCTCTTGCACAGGGGTCTCGGGTTCGATCCTGGCTGTTGGAGGTTTGTATGTTCTATGAAGGTGCGCGTTCATATGCACTTTATTCATATTCATATACCTCCGCGTTGTACAGTTAGGTTCGGTAAAACGCTATCAGCTGGCTATGTGCGTCTGTTCGGAAATAACCGGTATAGACCCCGTTGCTCACCATTGTGAGACGAAGGGTATTCGAGTACTTAGTATTTCGGATAGTTGTTTCCTATTATACAGTCCCATAGCCTAGCGGTTAGCATGCCTGCCTCTTGCACAGGGGTCCCGGGTTCGATCCTGGCTGTTGGAGGTTTGTATGTTCTATGAAGGTGCGCGTTCATATGCACTTTATTCGTATTCATATACCTCCGCATTGTACAGTTAGGTTCGGTAAAACGCTATCAGCTGGCTATGTGCGTCTGTTCGGAAATAACCGGTATAGACCCCGTTGCTCACCATTGTGAGATGAAGGGTATTCGAGTACTTAGTATTTCGGATAGTTGTTTCCTATTATACAGTCCCATAGCCTAGCGGTTAGCATGCCTGCCTCTTGCACAGGGGTCCCGGGTTCGATCCTGGCTGTTGAAGTTTGTATGTTCTATGAAGTTGCGCGTTCATATGCACTTTATTCGTATTCATATACCTCCGTGTTGTACAGTTAGGTTCGGTAAAACGCTATCAGCTGGCTATGTGCGTCTGTTCGGAAATAACCGGTATAGACCCCGTTGCTCACCATTGTGAGACGAAGGGTATTCGAGTACTTAGCATTTCGGATAGTTGTTTCCTATTATACAGTCCCATAGCCTAGCGGTTAGCATGCCTGCCTCTTGCACAGGGGTCCCGGGTTCGATCCTGGCTGTTGGAGGTTTGTATGTTCTATGAAGGTGCGCGTTCATATGCACTTTATTCGTATTCATATACCTCCGCGTTGTACAGTTAGGTTCGGTAAAACGCTATCAGCTGGCTATGTGCGTCTGTTCGGAAATAACCGGTATAGACCCCGTTGCTCACCATTGTGAGACGAAGGGTATTCGAGTACTTAGTATTTCGGATAGTTGTTTCCTATTATACAGTCCCATAGCCTAGCGGTTAGCATGCCTGCCTCTTGCACAGGGTCCCGGGTTCGATCCTGGCTGTTGGAGGTTTGTATGTTCTATGAAGGTGCGCGTTCATATGCACTTTATTCGTATTCATATACCTCCGCGTTGTACAGTTAGGTTCGGTAAAACGCTATCAGCTGGCTATGTGCGTCTGTTCGGAAATAACCGGTATAGACCCCGTTCCTCACCATTGTGAGACGAAGGGTATTCGAGTACTTAGTATTTCGGATAGTTGTTTCCTATTATACAGTCCCATAGCCTAGCGGTTAGCATGCCTGCCTCTTGCACAGGGTCCCGGGTTCGATCCTGGCTGTTGGAGGTTTGTATGTTCTATGAAGGTGCGCGTTCATATGCACTTTATTCGTATTCATATACCTCCGCGTTGTACAGTTAGGTTCGGTAAAACGCTATCAGCTGGCTATGTGCGTCTGTTCGGAAATAACCGGTATAGACCCCGTTCCTCACCATTGTGAGACGAAGGGTATTCGAGTACTTAGTATTTCGGATAGTTGTTTCCTATTATACAGTCCCATAGCCTAGCGGTTAGCATGCCTGCCTCTTGCACAGGGGTCCCGGGTTCGATCCTGGCTGTTGGAGGTTTGTATGTTCTATGAAGGTGCGCGTTCATATGCACTTTATTCGTATTCATATACCTCCGCGTTGTACAGTTAGGTTCGGTAAAACGCTATCAGCTGGCTATGTGCGTCTGTTCGGAAATAACCGGTATAGACCCCGTTCCTCACCATTGTGAGACGAAGGGTATTCGAGTACTTAGTATTTCGATAGTTGTTTCCTATTATACAGTCCCATAGCCTAGCGGTTAGCATGCCTGCCTCTTGCACAGGGTTCCCGGGTTCGATCCTGGCTGTTGGAGGTTTGTATGTTCTATGAAGGTGCGCGTTCATATGCACTTTATTCGTATTCATATACCTCCGCGTTGTACAGTTAGGTTCGGTAAAACGCTATCAGCTGGCTATGTGCGTCTGTTCACCATTGTGAGACGAAGGGTATTCGAGTACTTAGTATTTCGATAGTTGTTTCCTATTATACAGTCCCATAGCCTAGCGGTTAGCATGCCTGCCTCTTGCACAGGGGTCCGGGTTCGATCCTGGCTGTTGGAGGTTTGTATGTTCTATGAAGGTGCGCGTTCATATGCACTTTATTCGTATTCATATACCTCCGCGTTGTACAGTTAGGTTCGGTAAAACGCTATCAGCTGGCTATGTGCGTCTGTTCGGAAATAACCGGTATAGACCCAGTTGCTCACCATTGTGAGACGAAGGGTATTCGAGTACTTAGTATTTCGAATAGTTGTTTCCTATTATACAGTCCCATAGCCTAGCGGTTAGCATGCCTGCCTCTTGCACAGGGGTCCCGGGTTCGATCCTGGCTGTTGGAGGTTTGTATGTTCTATGAAGGTGCGCGTTCATATGCACTTTATTCGTATTCATATACCTCCGCGTTGTACAGTTAGGTTCGGTAAAACGCTATCAGCTGGCTATGTGCGTCTGTTCGGAAATAACCGGTATAGACCCCGTTGCTCACCATGGTGAGACGAAGGGTATTCAAATACCTAAGTATTTCGGATAGTTGTTTCCTATTATACAGTCCCATAGCCTAGCGGTTAGCATGCCTGCCTCTTGCACAGGGGTTCCGGGTTCGATCCTGGCTGTTGGAGGTTTGTATGTTCTATGAAGGTGCGCAT
Organism: Panulirus ornatus; assembly: GCF_036320965.1. Taxonomy (NCBI): domain Eukaryota; kingdom Metazoa; phylum Arthropoda; class Malacostraca; order Decapoda; family Palinuridae; genus Panulirus; species Panulirus ornatus. The sequence goes on along the minus strand of NC_092294.1, from coordinate 9,950,943 downwards.
TCATATGCACTTTATTTGTATTCATATACCTCCGCGTTGTACAGTTAGGTTCGGTAAAACGCTATCAGCTGGCTATGTGCGTCTGTTCGGAAATAACCGGTATAGACCCCGTTCCTCACCATTGTAAGACGAAGGGTATTCAAGTACTTAGTATTTCGGATAGTTGTTTCCTATTATACAGTCCCATAGCCTAGCGGTTACCATGCCTGCCTCTTGCACAGGGGTTCCGGATTCGATCCCGGCTGTTGGAGGTTTGTATGTTCTATAAAGGTGCGCATTCATATGCACTTTATTTGTATTCATATACCTCCGCGTTGTACAATTAGGTTCAGTAAAACGCTATCAGCTGGCTTAGTGCGTCTGTTCGGAAATAACCGGTATAGACCCCGTTCCTCACCATTGTGAGACGAAGGGTATTCGAGTACTTAGTATTTCGGATAGTTGTTTCCTATTATACAGTCCCATAGCCTAGCGGTTAGCATGCCTGCCTCTTGCACAGGGGTCCCGGGTTCGATCCTGGCTGTTGGAGGTTTGTATGTTCTATGAAGGTGCGCGTTCATATGCACTTTATTCATATTCATATACCTCCGCGTTGTACAGTTAGGTTCGGTAAAACGCTATCAGCTGGCTATGTGCGTCTGTTCGGAAATAACCGGTATAGACCCCGTTCCTCACCATTGTGAGACGAAGGGTATTCGAGTACTTAGTATTTCGAAGAGTTGTTTCCTATTATACAGTCATATAGCCTAGAGGTTAGCATGCCTGCCTCTTGCACAGGGGTCCCGGGTTCGTTCCTGACTGTTGGAGGTTTGTATGTTCTATTAAGGTGCGCGTTCAGAAGCACTTTATTCGTATTCATAAACCTCCACGTTGTACAGTTAGGTTCGGTAAAACGCTATCAGCTGGCTATGTGCGTCTGTTCGGAAATAACCGGTATAGACCCCGTTCCTCACCATTATGAGATGAAGGGTATTCGAGTACTTAGTATTTCGGATAGTTGTTTCCTATCATAGAGTCCCATAGCCTATCGTTTAGCATGCCTACCTCTTGCACAGGGGTCCTGGGTTCGATCCTTGCTGTTGGAGGTTTGTATGTTCTATGAAGGTGCACGTTCATATGCACTTTATTCGTATTCATATACCTCCACGTTGTACAATTAGGTTCAGTAAAATCCTATCATCTGGCTATGTGCGTCTTTTCGGAAATAACCGGTATAGACCCCGTTGCTCACCATTGTAAGACGAAGGCTATTCGAGTACTTAGTATTTTGGATAGTTGTTTCCTATTATACAGTCCCATAGCCTAGCGGTTAGCATGCCCGCCTCTTGCACAGGGGTCCCGGGTTCGATCCTGGCTGTTGGAGGTTTGTATGTTCTATGAAGGTGCGCATTCATATGCACTTTATTCGTATTCATATACCTCCGCGCTGTACACTTAGGTTCGGTAAAATGCTATCAGCTGGCTATTTGCGTCTGTTCGGAAATAACCGGTATAGACCCCGTTCCTCACCATTGTGAGACGAAGGGTATTCGAGTACTCAGTGTTTCGAATAGTTGTTTCCTATTATACAGTCCCATAGCCTAGCGGTTAGCATGCCTGCCTCTTGAACAGGGGTTCCAGGTTCGATCCTGGCTATTGGAGGTTTGTATGTTCTATGAAGGTGTGCGTTCATATGCACTTTATTCATATTCATATACCTCCGCACTGTACAGTTAGGTTCGGTAAAATGCTATCAGCTGGCTATGTGCGTCTGTTCGGAAATAACCGGTATAGACCCCGTTCCTCACCATTGTGAGACGAAGGGTATTCGAGTACTCAGTGTTTCGAATAGTTGTTTTCTATTATACAGTCCCATAGCCTAGCGGTTAGCATGCCTGCCTCTTGCACAGGGGTCCCGGGTTCGATCCTTCCTGTTGGAGGTTTGTATGTTCTATGAAGGTGCGCGTTCATATGCGCTTTATTCATATTCATATACATCCGCGTTGTACAGTTAGGTTCGGTAAAACGCTATCAGCTGGCTATGTGCGTCGGTTCGGAAATAACCGGTACAGACCCCGTTGCTCACCATTGTGAGACGAAGGCTATTCGAGTACTTAGTATTTCGAATAGTTGTTTCCTATTATACAGTCCCATAGCCTAACGGTTAGCATGCCTGCCTCTTGCACAGGGGTCTCGGGTTCGATCCTGGCTGTTGGAGGTTTGTATGTTCTATGAAGGTGCGTAATCCTGGCCTGTCCCTATGAGGAATAAATGTACCCACAAAATTTCATCTTAACAGACCCACTCATAAGAGTTTGGGTGCTGGACACACCCTCAGACAAACAATTGTGCTCTTTCTTTTAATTCAACTGTTACCACACTGTGTTTCAAGGAGCCCTGAAAAAGCTGATACATTTCTCATCAGTTGGCCCACCCATATGGATATGGGAGCTAGACATACTCTCAGACATTCATAACTTTTATTTCAAACATGATCATGATGCTATACTTACCCTTCAGGCATTTTGCATATTTGAGAAGGTAAATGTATGGATGCTCAACAATGAAGTCAAACTTAATAGTCTGCAACAGGATTCGCTCCAAAGTCATCACCTGAAAATTGTGCAATGTTAAAAAGTTTGACTATCTACTGCATAACAGCTACTTTTATAATAACAAAAACAAAAAATTCATCTGGTAACGTGAAAAACTAACTAATTTACTGTCATGATAAAAGTTGCATATCTGATCTGCTGTGTTGGAGTATGTTCTTGTTTTGAAAGAGAAAAAATGAAAGTGACTAAATATATATATATATATATATATATTTAGTGGGAAGTGAGTCAGTTGTTGTTCGCTGATGATACAGCACTGGTGGCTGATTCATGTGAGAAACTGCAGAAGCTGGTGACTGAGTTTGGTAAAGTGCGTGAAAGAAGAAAGTTAAGAGTAAATGTGAATAAGAGCAAGGTTATTAGGTACAGTAGGGTTGAGGGTCGAGTCAATTGGGAGGTAAGTTTGAATGGAGAAAAACTGGAGGAAGTGAAGTGTTTTAGATATCTGGGAGTGGATCTGGCAGCGGATGCAACCATGGAAGCGGAAGTGGATCATAGGGTGGGGGAGGGGGCAAAAATTCTGGAAGCCTTGAAGAATGTGTGGGAGTCGAGAACATTATCTCGGAAAGCAAAAATGGGTATGTTTGAAGGAATAGTGGTTCCAACAATGTTGTATGGTTGTGAGGCGTGGGCAGGTGGATGGATGTGCTGGAAATGAGATGTTTGAGGACAATGTGTGGTGTGAGGTGGTTTGATCGAGTAAGTAACGTAAGGGTAAGAGAGATGTGTGGAAATAAAAAGAGCTTGGTTGAGAGAGCAGAAAAGGGTGTTTTGAAATGGTTTGGGCACATGGAGAGAATGAGTGAGGAAAGATTGACCAAGAGGATATATGTGTCGGAGGTGGAGGGAACGAGAAGTGGGAGACCAAATTGGAGGTGGAAAGATGGAGTGAAAAAGATTTTGTGTGATTGGGGCCTGAACATGCAGGAGGGTGAAAGGAGGGCAAGGAATAGAGTGAATTGGATCGATGTGGTATACCGGGGTTGACGTGCTGTCAGTGGATTGAATCAGGGCATGTGAAGCGTCTGGGGTAAACCATGGAAAGCTGTGTAGGTATGTATATTTGCGTGTGCGGACGTATGTATATACATGTGTATGGGGGTGGGTTGGGCCATTTCTTTCGTCTGTTTCCTTGCACTACCTCGCAAACGCGGGAGACTGCGCAAAAAAAAAAAGAAAAAAAAATATATATATATATATATATATATATTGGGAGGTAAATTTGAACAGAGAAAAATTGGAGGAAGTGAAGTGTTTTAGATATTGGGGAGTGGATTTGGCAGTGGATGGAACCATGGAAATGGAAGTGAATCACAGGATGGGGGAGGGGGCAAAGGTTCTGGGAGTGTTGAAAAATGTGTGGAAGGCGAGAACATTATCTCGGAAAGCAAAAATGGTTGTTTGAAGGAATAGGGGTTCCAACAATGTTATATGGTTGCGAGGCATGGGCTATAGATAGGGTTGTGCGGAGGAGGGTGGATGTGTTGGAAATGAGATGTTTGAGGACAATGTTTGGTGTGAGGTGCTTTGATCGAGTAAGTAATGAAAGGGTAAGAGAGATGTGTGGTAATAAAAAGAGTGTGGTTGAGAGAGCAAAAGAGGGTGTTTTGAAATGGTTTGGTCACGTGGAGAGAATGAGTTAGGAAAGATTGACAAAGAGATATAGGTGTCAGAGGTGGAGGGAATGAGGAGAAGAAGGCGGAAAGATGGAGTGAAAAAGATTTTGAGCGATTGGGGCCTGAACATGCAGGAGGGTGAAAGGCATGCAAGGAATAGAGTGAACTGGTACAATGTGGTATACCGGAGTTGACATGCTCTCAATGGATTGAACCACGGCATGTGAAGCGTCTGGGGTAAATCATGGAAAGTCTTGTGGAAAGTTCTGTGGGGCCTGGATGTGGAAAGGGAGCTATGGTTTCGGTGCATTATAAATGACAGCTAGAGACTGAGTGTGAACGAATGTGGCCTTTGTTGTCTTTTCCTAGCGCTACCTCGCGCACATGAGAGGGGAAGGGGTTGTCATTTCATGTGTGGAGGGGTGGCGACGGGAATGAATAAAGACAGCAAGTATGAATTATGTACATGTGTATAAATGTATATGTCTGTGTCTGTATATATATGTATACGCTGAAATGTATAAGCATGTATATGTGCGTGTGTGGACGTGTATGTATATACATGTGTATGTGAGTGGGTTGGGCCATTCTTTCGTCTGTTTCCTTGCACTACCTTGCTAACGTGGGAGACAGCAACAAAGTATAAAAGGGTAGTGAGTGGTGGGATGAAGAAGTAAGATTATTAGTGAAAGAGAAGAGAGAGGCATTTGGACGATTTTTGCAGGGAAATAATGCAAATGACTGGGAGATGTACAAAAGAAAGAGGCAGGAGGTCAAGAGAAAGGTGCAAGAGGTGAAAAAGGGCAAATGAGAGTTGGAGTGAGAGAGTATCATTGAATTTTGGGGAGAATGAAAAGATGTTTTGAAAGGAGGTAAATAAAGTGCATAAGACAAAGAAACAAATGGGAACTTCAGTGAAGGGGACTAATGGGGAGATGATAACAAGTAGTGGTGATATGAGAAGGAGATGGAGTGAGTATTTTGAAGGTTTGTTGAATGTGTTTGATGATAGAGTGGCAGATATAGGGTGTTTAAGTCGAGGTGGTATGCAAAGTGAGAGGGTTAGGGAGAATGATTTGGTAAATAGAGAAGAGGTAGTAAAAGCTTTACAGAAGATGAAAGCTGGCAAGGCAGCGGGTTTGGATGGTATTGCAGTGGAATTTATTAAAAAAGGGGGTGACTGTATTGTTGACTGGTTGGTAAGGTTGTTTAATGTATGTATGACTCATGGTGAGGTGCCTGGCAGAATGCTTGCATAGTGCCATTGTACGAAGGCAATGGGGATAAAAGTGAGTGCTCAAATTACAGAGGTATAAGTCTGTTGAGTATTCCTGGGAAATTTTATGGGAGGGTATTGATCGAAAGGGCGAAGGCATGTACAGAGCATCAGATTGGGGAAGAGCAGTGTGGTTTCAGAAGTGGTAGAGGATGTGTGGATCAGGTGTGTGCTTTAAAGAATGTATGTGAGAAATAATTAGAAAAGCAAATGGATTTGTATGTGGCATTTATGGATCTGGAGAAGGCATATGATAGAGTTGATAGAGATGCTCTGTGGAAGGTATTAAGAATATATGGAGTGGGAGGCAAGTTGTTAGGAGCAATGAAAAGTTTTTATCGAGGATGTAAGGCATGTGTACGTGTAGGAAGAGAGGAAAGTGATTAGTTCTCAGTGAATGTAGGTTTGCGACAGGGGTGTGTGATGTCTACATGGTTGTTTAATTTGTTTATGGATAGGGTTGTTAGGGAGGTAAATGCAAGAGTTTTGGAAAGAGGGGCAAGTATGCAGTCTGTTGTGGATGAGAGAGCTTGGGAAGTGAGTCAGTCATTGTTCGCTAATGATACAGCACTGGTGGCTGATTTGTGTGAGAAACTGCAGAAGCAGGTGACTGAGTTTGGTAAAGTGTGTGAAAGAAGAAAGCTGAGAGTAAATGTGAATAAGAGCAAGGTTATTAGGTACAGCAGGGTTGAGGGACAAGTCAATTGGGAGGTAAGTTTGAACGGAGAAAAACTGGAGGAAGTGAAGTGTTTTAGATATCTGGAAGTGGATTTGGCAGCGGATGGAACCATGGAAGCGGAAGTGAATCATAAGGTGGGGGAGGAGGCGAAAGTTCTGGAAGCGTTGAAGAATGTGTGAAAGTCGAGAACATTATCTTGGAAAGCAAAAATGGGCATGTTTGAAGGAATAGTGGTTCCAACAATGTTATATGGTTGCGAGGCATGGGCTATGAATAGAGTTGTGTGGAGGAGAGTGGATGTGCTGGAAATGAGATGTTTGAGGACAATATGTGGTGTGAGCTGGTTTGATCGAGTAAGTAATAATAGGGCAAGAGAGATGTGTGGTAATAAAAAGAGTGTGGTTGAGAGAGCAGAAGAGGGTGTTTTGAAATGGTTTGGTCACATGGAGACAATGAGTGAAGAAAGATTGACCAAGAGGATATATGTGTCAGAGGTGGAGGGAACGAGGAGAAGTGGGAGACCAAACTGGAGGCGGGAAAGATGGAGTGAAAAAGATTTTGAGTGACCGGGGCCTGAACATGCAGGAGGGTGAAAGGTGTGCAAGGAATAGAGTGAATTAGAACAATGTGGTATACCAGGGTCGACGTGCTGTCAATGGATTAAACCAGGGAATGTGAAGCGTCTGGGGTAAACCATGGAAAGTTCTGTGGGGCCTGGAAGTGGAAAGGGAGCTGTGGTTTCGGTACATTATTACAAGACAGCTAGAGACTGAGTGTGAACGAATGTGGCCTTTGTTGTCTTTTCCTAGCGCTACCTCGCGCACATGAGAGGGGAAGGGGTTGTTATTTCATGTGTGGCGGGGTGGCGATGGGAATGAATAAAGGCAGACAGTATGAATTATGTACATGTGTATATATGTATATGTCAGTGTGTGTATATATATATATATGTATACGTTGAGATGTATAGGTATGTATATTTGCGTGTGTGGACATGTATGTATATACATGTGTATATGGGTGGGTCGGGCCATTCTTTCGTCTGTTTCCTTGTGCTACCTAGCTAACGCGAGAGACAGCAACAAAGCAAAATAAATAAATAAATAAAATAAAGGCAATAAAAATGGTGTACTAAATAGCCTATACAAAAACTAGGGGTGCAGTCTATTATCTACTGACGATTTTCTTAAAAGAGGGGATACAGCTGTTCTAGCATTGGTTTGTTCAAACCTGGGTGGGCTTGATGCACCTGGGCTGCCAGAGTCCCACTTGGTAATGAGAGGTCTAGGTGGCAGGAGGTGACAGCAGTGAAAGTGGTGCCAATCAGTGCTATATTGGCTAAAGGCACTTATTACAACTTAGGAGTAGTGTGAGGCCTACCCTGGCTTTATCTGACACCTCCAATAAGCCACTAAATCCAAGTTATCTTACCTTCTCACATGGATCAGTGCCCCTTCAGTGGAAGTGGTGCCAATCAGTGCTATATTGGCTGAAGGCACTCATAACAACTTAACAGTAGTGTGACACCTACCCTGGTTTTATCTGACATCTCCAATAAGGCACTAAATCCAAGTTATCTTACCTCCTCATGTGGATCAGCGCCCCTTCAGTGAAAGTGGTGCCAATCAGTGCTATATTGGCTGAAGGCACTCATAACAACTTAACTGTAGTGTGAGGCCTACCCTGGCCTTATCTGACATCTCCAATAAGGCACTAAATCCAAGTTATCTTACCTCCTCACGTGGATTAATGCCCCTTCAGTGAAAGTGGTGCCAATCAGTGCTATATTGGCTGAAGACACTCATAACAACTTAACAATAGTGTGAGGGCTACCCTAGCTTTATCTGACATCTCCAATAAGGCACTAAATCCAAATTATCTTACCACCTCACGTGGATCAGTGCCACTTCAGTGAAAGTGGTGCCAATCAGTGCTCTATTGACTGAGGGCACTCATAACAACTTAACAGTAGTGTGAGGCCTACCCTGGGTTTATCTGACATCTCCAATAAGGTACTAAATCCAAGTTATCTTACTTCCTCACATGGATCAGTGTCAAACTCAGCCCACATCACTTCATCCATAAGGCTTTTGGCAGTCTTGATTATGTCTCTGCATTTCTTGGGTGTTTCCTCTACCTTACCAGCAAGAAAAAGGCAGCAGCATGCAGTCACCTGAAGAAATGCAGGAAGATTACTTACTGACGTGTATATAATTTCTTTCATGTGCGTATGTCACAATAAAAAATATCGTTAATTTTGTAGCCCTACAATAAAGAACTGCATTTAAACCATTTTTCATTTCAATTCTTTGAAAAGCTGAAAAAATCAGGACAAACCTAATCACATTCTCATTTCTTGAAGAGAATCTGAAAACGTCAATAACAAAAAATATTTGGTCTCCAATTTCTCTGAGATTTCAAGATATGTTCCACATGTAATGATATTCATTTCAGTTTATATGGAAATTATATTTTCATTATATGATATATTTGTATTATTTGTTACTTTTGTAGAAGACAATCATATCATATTTCTTTTAAAAGGATTTGTCATGATGCACAGGATTAAGGTGCAATTTATGTATTGTTGGAACAATAACAATAGCTTGGCGCCACTTATGGAAATGCTGTTTCTTTTAATCCCTCTCCCTACTTCACCTTAAAGCCACCTTCACATGGCACATATTACATAGTGTCAGGTGTGCTGACATCTCACGTGCTTCTGGCTTTGAAGAGGAGCTACTTGTGAGAGAGGGAAGAAGGTTTGTGGCAAGAAATGACGTGCTGTGGATGAGGGAAGTAAATTAAGAATATGCCTAAATCCAAGAGATTTCAACAAGGCATTGAAGAGGCAACACTACCCACTACCTACAACTGAGGAAATATCAACCAGGATAGCAGATGCTAAGGTGTTTTCTGTGTTAGATGCTCCAGAAATCTACCAGACATACTTGCATGAAGTGTTTGATGATCTTGATGGAGTAGAAATCATATTGGATGACATATTAGTTTATGGTAGATCTGAAGAACATGATGAGAGACTACAGAAAGTCCATAAAGATGCCAGGAAAGAAATCTAAAATTGAACTGTGCCAAACTCAAGCTTAAAACTGAGCAGGTAGAACAAATTGGCCATGTATTAACGGCAGACGGGTTAAGACCAGATCCTTAGAAGGAAGAAACTATAAGTAATTTTCTAACTCCTAACTACTTGGGAAAGTTTGTTCCCAATATGTCTGAAAATAAATGAACCTCTGAGAAGGTTACTGGAGATGGACATTGAATTTAAATGAGATGAACCACAGGAGAAATGTTTTGAGGTATTATGATGTATTTAAGCCTGTAACCTTGACTGTTGATGCCTCAAGGAAAGCTGTAGGGGCTTGTATTCTTCAGGAAGATCACCTCGTTGCCTATGCTGCCAAGTCCCTCTCTGAAACTCAGAGAAATTATGCTCAAACTGTAAAGGAGTTGTTGGCCATTGTTTTTGGAGCTGAGAAACTTCATTCTTATCTGTATGGGAGAAGCAAAGTAGTTGTAGAGAATGATCATAAACCCTTACAGAGTATTTTAAAATAGTCCTTGTCATCTAATCCTCCTAGGTTACAGAGAATGCATCTAAGACTTCATAGATATTCCTTAGAGGTACATTATAAGAAAGGAAAGGACATGCATATAACTGATGCTCTGAGTAGAGTCAGCAGGGATGAAGTGCAAGTAATTATAGTAACTCATGAATAGCTAGACACTGCAGGTATAAGCTTGAAGATTTTTAAAAATAGGACTAAGGAAGATAGAGTATTGCAGACTCTAAAAGAATTCACATTAGAGGAATGGCATAATTGTAAGAGAGACACTCCAGTAGAATTCAATGCCTTTTGGAATTACAGAGATGAGAGAAGTTATGAAGACGGAATGCTGCATAAAATGAAAAGAATATAGTGCCTAAGGAACTAAGAAGTAAAATCCTCAAACACATTCATAAATCTAATCAAGATATGAAAAAGAGATCTTGTGTACTGGTCTCAAATGGGGGCTGAACTTGAGGACCTGACTAGTGCTCGTGACACCTGTAATGTGTATAGCAACGACCAAGCAAGGGAACCACTGATGTCTCATGAAGTCCCTAAACTCCCTTGGCAAAAACCTGGAGCTGATTTATTTGAGATGAAAGGGAAGAGGTACCTGTTGCTTGTTGATTATAACAGCAAATATTTTGAGTTTGACTTGTTAGAAAATACTCATTCCAGTACTATTGTGCAATACTTTAAGGACCATTTTGCTAAGTATGGAATACTTCAAACTATTCAAAGTGACAATCACCCACAGTTCACTGCTGTAGAATCTAAAGAATTCTGTAGGTCATATGGAATAGCCCATACAACTTCAACTCCCTATCATCCAAAAAGTAATGCCTTGCAGAAAAAAGTGTACAGACAGTAAAGAAGCCGATGAAGAAGGCAGCCAAAGAGGGCAAGGATCCTTATCTAAGTGTGCTGAATTACAGAAAGACTCCTATTTAGGGGACACCAAGCCCCAGTTAGTTACTGTTTCATAGAAGAACACAAACCACACTCCCCACTTCTGAAGCCTTGTTACGACCAGAGACACAGGACCCACTGACTATCAGACATCTACCTCAAGACTCACAAGATAGGTAGAAACTTTGTTATGTTAGAAGCTCTAAGCTACTGCCTGAACTGGAGGAGGGAAATGTAGTTAGAATCAATGATGGCACAAGAGTTAAAGAAGGGTATGGTGGTTGCTCCTAGATCACACCTGGTTACAGATAGCGATGGTCAGATTTACATGAGAACTAGGCAGCAACTGCATACGACAGCAGAAAGCGAAATTCTCTAAAACATGCCAGTGGTTATGGTGACAAACTGATAAATGTCATGATGAAGGTGCTGTGACACCAGAAATCAACAACAGACATAGACAAGCTGAATTGGAAGATGTGACAAGTGCAGTGGACATAAATGGGGAAGGTACACCAAAGAGGAGTAAGCATGATTCCAGTGAGGTAAGAACATCTAGAGTTAGACTAGCACAACCCCCGAACAGGTTAGATCTATAAATATATGATGTAAAAGAAAGATCATGAGAGGCAAGTGTTTTGGGAGCAGCTGAATGAGTGTGTTAGTGGTTTTGATGCACAAGACCGGGTTATAGTGATGGGTGATTTGAATGCAAAGGTGAGTAATGTGGTATACATGGAGTGTTCAGTGTTGTAAATGGAAATGGTGAAGAGCTTGTAGATTTATGTGCTGGAAAAGGACTGGTGATGGGGAATACCTGGTTTAAAAAGCGAGATATACATAAGTATACGTATGTAAGTAGGAGAGATGGCCAGAGAGCATTATTGGATTACGTGTTAATTGATAGACGCACGAAAGAGAGACTTTTGGATGTTAATGTGCTGAGAGGTGTAACTGGAGGGATGTCTGATCATTATCTTGTGGAGGCGAAGGTGAAGATTTGTGGGGGTTTTCAGAAAAGAAGAGAGAATGTTGGGGTGAAGAGAGTGGTGAGAGTAAGTGAGCTTGGGAAGGAGACTTGTGTTAGGAAGTACCAGGAGAGACTGAGTACAGAATGGAAAAAGGTGAGAACAAAGAAGGTAAGGGGAGTGGGGGAGGAATGGGATGTATTTAGGGAAGCAGTGATGGCTTGCGCAAAAGATGCTTGTGGCATGAGAAGCATGGGAGGTGGGTTGATTAGAAAAGGTAGTGAGTGGTGGGATGAAGAAGTAAGATTATGAGTGAAAGAGAAGAGAGAGGCATTTGGACGATTTTTGCAGGGAAAAAATGAAAATGAGTGGGAGAGGTATAAAAGAAAGAGGCAGGAGGTCAAGAGAAAGGTGCAAGAGGTGAAAAAGAGGGCAAATGAGAGTTGGGGTGAGAGAGTATCATTAAATTTCAGGGAGAATAAAAAGATGTTTTGGAAGGAGGTAAATAAAGTGCGTAAGACAAGGGAGCAAATGGGAACTTCAGTGAAGGGGGCTAATGGGGAGGTGATAACAAGTAGTGGTGATGTGAGGAGATGGAGTGAGTATTTTGAAGGTTTGTTGAATGTGTTTGATGATAGAGTGGCAGATATAGGGTGTTTTGGTCGAGGTGGTGTGCAAAGTGAGAGGGTTAGGGAAAATGATTTGGTAAATAGAGAAGAGGTAGTAAAAGCTTTACAGAAGATGAAAGCCAGCAAGGCAGCAGGTTTGGATGGTATTGCAGTGGAATCTATTAAAAAAGGGGGTGACTGTATTGTTGACTGGTTGGTAAGGTTATTTAATGTATGTATGATTCATGGTGACGTGCCTGAGGATTGGCGGAATGCGTGCATAGTGCCATTGTACAAAGGCAAAGGGGATAAGAGTGAGAGCTCAAATTACAGAGGTATAAGTTTGTTGAGTATTCCTGGTAAATCATATGGGAGGGTATTGATTGAGAGGGTGAAGGCATGTACAGAGCATCAGATTGGGGAAGAGCAGTGTGGTTTCAGAAGTGGTAGAGGATGTGTGGATCAGGTGTTTGCTTTGAAGAATGTATGTGAGAAATACTTAGAAAAACAAATGGATTTGTATGTAGCATTTATGGATCTGGAGAAGGCATATGATAGAGTTGATAGAGATGCTCTGTGGAAGGTTTTAAGAATATATGGTGTGGGAGGCAAGTTGTTAGAAGCAGTGAAAAGTTTTTATCGAGGATGTAAGGCATGTGTACGTGTAGGAAGAGAGGAAAGTGACTGGTTCTCAGTGAATGTAGGTTTGCGGCAGGGGTGTGTGATGTCTCCATGGTTGTTTAATTTGTTTATGGATGGGGTTGTTAGGGAGGTAAATGCAAGAGTTTTGGAAAGAGGGGCAAGTATGAAGTCTGTTGGGGATGAGAGAGCCTGGGAAGTGAGTCAGTTGTTGTTCGCTGATGATACAGCGCTGGTGGCTGATTCATGTGAGAAACTGCAGAAGCTGGTGACTGAGTTTGGTAAAGTGTGTGGAAGAAGAAAGTTAAGAGTAAATGTGAATAAGAGCAAGGTTATTAGGTACAGTAGGGTTGAGGGTCAAGTCAATTGGGAGGTGAGTTTGAATGGAGAAAAACTGGAGGAAGTAAAGTGTTTTAGATATCTGGGAGTGGATCTGGCAGTGGATGGAACCATGGAAGCGGAAGTGAATCATAGGGTGGGGGAGGGGGCGAAAATTCTGGGAGCCTTGAAGAATGTTTGAAAGTTGAGAACATTATCTCGGAAAGCAAAAATGGGTATGTTTGAAAGAATAGTGGTTCCAACAATGTTGTATGGTTGCGAGGCATGGGCTATGGATAGAGTTGTGCACAGGAGGGTGGATGTGCTGGAAATGAGATGTTTGAGGGCAATATGTGGTGTGAGGTGGTTTGATCGAGTAAGTAATGTAAGGGTAAGAGAGATGTGTGGAAATAAAAAGAGTGTGATTGAGAGAGCAGAAGAGGGTGTTTTGAAATGGTTTGGTCACATGGAGAGAATGAGTGAGGAAAGATTGACCAAGAGGATATATGTGTCAGAGGTGGAGGGAATGCGGAGAAGTGGGAGACCAAATTGGAGTTGGAAAGATGGAGTGAAAAAGATTTTGAGTGATCGGGGCCTGAACATGCAGGAGGGTGAAAGGCGTGCAAGGAATAGAGTGAATTGGAACGATGTGGTATACCGGGGTCGACGTGCTGTCAATGGATTGAACCAGGGCATGTGAAGCATCTGGGGTAAACCATGGAAAGTTCTGTGGGGCCTGGATGTCGAAAGGGAGCTGTGGTTTCGGTGCATTATTACATGACAGCTAGAGACTGAGTGTGAATGAATGGGGCCTTTGGTGTCTTTTCCTAGTGCTACCTCGCACACATGAGGGGGGAGGGGGTTGTTATTCCATGTGTGGCGAGGTGGCGATGGGAACAAATAAAGGCAGACAGTATGAATTATGTACATGTGTATATATGTATATGTCTGTGTGTGTATATATATGGGTACATTGAGATGTATAGGTATGTATATGTGCGTGTGTAGACGTGTATGTATATACATGTGTATGTGGGCGGGTTGGGCCATTCTTTCGTCTGTTTCCTTGCGCTACCTTGCTAACGCGGGAGACAGCGACAAAGCAAAATAAATAAATAAATAAATAAATGATTCTGAAAATAAAACACTCAAGTAATGCTCCAAATCACACACTGTAACTCTTACTGTCTTTTCTAAACTTTATGTAGCAGTGAAGAACAAAATCACTCAATATCCAAAGCCACTTTCAATGCGTAGCTAAATGAGTAACTTCCTCTGGTTATGGTCGCTGGGATGGGTTAATGTGGAAGCAAATACACACAGTGCTCAGCTTTCCAGCAACTGAATATAAACATGAAACCCAAACAATCACATATGACTGAAAAACATTAAAATTATGATAAATATTAGCTGCTATGTGAAATTAGGTGAAGATTTTATAGATTTTGCTTGATGTGATAAGATCACGAAATATGTCATATTCAATAAAAAAAAGTAACAGAAAAAACAGTGTATGCCTTAGTAATGTTCTAAGGAGCTGGTAAAACAATGTTTGGCAAATTCATTTTACAGCCAATTATCAACAATATGGTCTCACAAACTGATAGGCATCTTAAATAGCAATCAAATAAAGTTGAGGAACAATTTCTTCCTTATGAAATGAAGGAAAATCATAAAAGAATAATAAAGCAACCAAGAAACATGTGATATAGGCCTGAACTTAATCAGGGGCAAATAAGAAATTTGTGGTGGTACCATAATGGTAACATAACAGCACGCATTTAAAGCAACATGTTGACATTTCCTCAGGCAATGGTGCCACCTTATTGTATATATAATGTTTTGATGATATATATATCAAGAACAAGTCTGTTCAGTTCCACATATCTCTAGTGCTTCTGAAGCTATGTGGAAATGTTTCATTTACTTTATCCCCACATTCTCCATAATCTTCATTGCCCTTCCCACTATTACATATTCATTATCAATCCATTAATGTATGTCACTATGTTTCATCAATACCCTTTTAAAACACTTGCGCTGGGCATTAAAGCTAACTGACATGCTTTTCTTCCACTATCATACGTTAGTTCTGTTGCGTGTTTATAAGGTCTATCATTACAAAAGAGTGAGGTACTACGTTTCACACATTAGATTCACGGCACCAATAAACCGAAGCTGTACAATGTATTAACACCATCAAGTAAATGCATTTCATTAATATTTGTAAGGTTATTAGGCGGTGGCCTAAATCCAATGGGGGTCGAATGGTAGCAATGAAGCTGAGGACAGCGGCCAGTCAGAACCATCAGCATCAACCAAGACAATAGTAAACTTTCATGTCTGTCTACATGAGGTTTTTCAGTCTGCATTGAGCGACATAGACAGTGCCAGAAAGACTTAGTCTTAGAACAATAAAACCGGAAGGTGTGAAGAAATTTCTCGCTTGAGGGATGAAACTTGACGTCAACTATGGCATAAAGCCCAAATAACCAACTAACCTCAAGGTTTAGTTACAGTCGGCATTGGCCTCCATGGATCCCCATAGGTATTAGACTGTGTGGCGACTGTTTACTATCGACTTTGTCCTGCGTGGTGACTGTTTACTATCGACTTTGTCCTGTGTGGTGACTGTTTACTATCGACCTTGTCCTGTGTGGTGACTTTACTATCGACCTTGTCCTGTGTGGTGACTGTTTACTATCGACTTTGTCCTGAGTGGTGACTGTTTACTATCGACTTTGTCCTGAGTGGTGACTGTCTACTATCGACTTTGTCCTGTGTGGCGACTGTTCTATGAGGTGCCGGTAGCACTTGGGGGACCCCCTTATTCCAAGTCTACATTTACAAGCTCATTTACCTACGAGCGGTTAGTTTAGGGTGGATTTGGACCTGGATGAGCGAAATGGATACTAATTAGAACTCAACTTGATTGGGCTGGGTGACGTGTGGTTATGCCCGATCGCTTTATAAGGGCCATGGAAGAACGGGGCCTCGTCAAGATGCAAAGACAGAAAACCCCGACATCTACATTTCTTAAATAGCCTATGGCTTTAGTTCACTTACTACCTATATATCACATCGCTCGCCATGTAATTTGGGTTAAGAAACTGGAAAATAGATCCTTTACCTTGGTAATTTTGAGAAGGGGATGAAGTTCTCTAGCCAGCCAGCGTGTGTTGTTAAGCTTGGGTTAGCTGGCCTTGAACGACGAGCCTAAATTATTTTTTATTTATATATTACTATGATATAAGAAACTTTCAAGATGTATCTATCAAGATTATACAATTCATTTATTATAAGAAAAATTATAAAAAGTCCTTTATATGGGTTATTTAGCTTTCGTCTCTTATTAACGTATTTACTGTCTTACCATTTTAGATAAAGATGATTGGTGATCTTATCCCTCCACCGCTCTCAATACTCTAAACATATTTCATAAAACGGTGTCAATAAAGCCTTTGTTAAAGTGAATAACCAATTTGTAATTGCGTACCTGCTTATGTATTAGTTTATGACAAGTAATGTCTTCGCACGAGCCAAATATCATGATGCTGTCTTCTTTCACAGTTTCATAAAAAAAAAAAAATATATATATATATATATATTTTTTTTTTTTTTTTTTTTATACTTTGTCGCTGTTTCCCGCGTTTGCGAGGTAGCGCAAGGAAACAGACGAAAGAAATTACCCAACCCCCCCCATACACATGTACATACACACGTCCACACACACAAATATACATACCTACACAGCTTTCCATGGTTTACCCCGGACGCTTCACATGCCCTGATTCAATCCACTGACAGCACGTCAACCCCTGTATACCACATCGCTCCAATTCACTCCACTCCTTGCCCTCCCTTCACCCTCCTGCACGTTCAGGCCCCGATCACACAAAATCCCCTTCACTCCATCTTTCCACCTCCAATTTGGTCTCCCTCTTCTCCTCGTTCCCTCCACCTCCGACACATATATCCTCTTGGTCAATCTTTCCTCACTCATTCTCTCCATGTGCCCAAACCACTTCAAAACACCCTCTTCTGCTCTCTCAACCACGCTCTTTTTATTTCCACACATCTCTCTTACCCTTACGTTACTTACTCGATCAAACCACCTCACACCACACATTGTCCTCAAACATCTCATTTCCAGCACATCCATCCTCCTGCGCACAACTCTATCCATAGCCCACGCCTCGCAACCATACAACATTGTTGGAACTACTATTCCTTCAAACATACCCATTTTTGCTTTCCGAGATAATGTTCTCGACTTCCACACATTTTTCAAGGCTCCCAAAATTTTCGCCCCCTCCCCCACCCTATGATCCACTTCCGCTTCCATGGTTCCATCCGCTGCCAGATCCACTCCCAGATATCTAAAACACTTCACTTCCTCCAGTTTTTCTCCATTCAAACTCACCTCCCAATTGACTTGACCCTCAACCCTACTGTACCTAACAACCTTGCTCTTATTCACACTTACTCCTAACTTTCTTCTTCCACACACCATATATATATATATATATATATATATATATATATACATATATATATATATATATATATATATATATATATATATATATATATATATATATATATATCTTTCTTTTTCTTTTCATACTATTCGCCATTTCCCGCATTAGCGAGGTAGCGTTAAGAACAGAGGACTGGGCCTTTGAGGGAATATCCTCACCTAGCCCCCTTCTCTGTTCCTTCTTTTGGAAAAAAAAAAAGAAAAAGGTATGCATGGAATAAAGTGAACTAGAACGATGTGATATACCAAGGTCAACGTACAGTCAATGGACTGAACCTAAGCACATCAAGTGTCAAGGGTAAACCATGGAAAGGTCTGTGGGGCCTGGCTGTAGATAGGGAACCGTGGTTTCAGTGCATTACAGCTCATGTATGGATGTGAGTGGATGTCACCTTTCTTCATCTGTTTCTTGATGCTACCTCACTGACCCAGGAGGCGGTAATCAAGTGAAGGGGAAATGAAGAGAATGCATGCATTATCTTTTTTCTTTTCCTTCATGCATTTGTGCTGTTTCCTGTGGGGCACAGGTTGGAGTCAGGAATGGATGAAGGCAACCAAGTAAGAATATGTACATGTGTATATATGTATATGTATATATATATATGTGCATGTGAGTGGATATGCTGTTTCCTGGTGCTACCTCGCTGATGCAAGAAACAGTGATTAAGTATAAAAAAGTAATAATAATAATGATAATTATTTATATATATATATATATATATATATATATATATATATATATATATATATATATATTTTTTTTTTTTTTTTTTCATACTATTCGCCATTTCCCGCATTAGCGAGGTAGCGCTAAGAACAGAGGACTGGGCCTTTGAGGGAATATCCTCACCTGGCCCCCTTCTCTGTTCCTTCTTTTGGAAAAAAAAAAAAAAAAAAAAAAAAAAAAAAAGGAGAGGGGAGGATTTCCAGCCCCCCGCTCCCTTCCCTTTTAGTCGCCTTCTACGACACGCAGGGAATACGTGGGAAGTATTCTTTCTCCCCTATCCCCAGGGATATATATATATATATATATATATATATATATATATATATATATATATATATATATATATATATATATATATATATATATATATATATATATTGGAAAGAGGGGCAAGTATGAAGTCTGTTGGGGATGAGAGAGCTTGGGAAGTGAGTCAGTTGTTGTTCGCTGATGATACAGCGCTGGTGGCTAATTCATGTGAGAAACTGCAGAAGCTGGTGACTGAGTTTGGTAAAGTGTGTGGAAGAAGAAAGTTAAGAGTGAATGTGAATAAGAGCAAGGTTATTAGGTACAGTAGGGTTGAGGGTCAAGTCAATTGGGAGGTGAGTTTGAATGGAGAAAAACTGGAGGAAGTGAAGTGTTTTAGATATCTGGGAGTGGATCTGGCAGCGGATGGAACCATGGAAGCGGAAGTGGATCATAGGGTGGGGGAGGGGGCGAAAATTCTGGGGGCCTTGAAGAATGTGTGGAAGTCGAGAACATTATCTCGGAAAGCAAAAATGGGTATGTTTGAAGGAATAGTGGTTCCAACAATGTTGTATGGTTGCGAGGCGTGGGCTATGGATAGAGTTGTGCGCAGGAGGATGGATGTGCTGGAAATGAGATGTTTGAGGACAATGTATGGTGTGAGGTGGTTTGATCGAGTGAGTAACGTAAGGGTAAGAGAGATGTGTGGAAATAAAAAGAGCGTGGTTGAGAGAGCAGAAGAGGGTGTTTTGAAGTAGTTTGGGCACATGGAGAGGATGAGTGAGGAAAGATTGACCAAGAGGATATATGTGTCGGAGGTGGAGGGAACGAGGAGAAGAGGGAGACCAAATTGGAGGTGGAAGGATGGAGTGAAAAAGATTTTGTGTGATCGGGGCCTGAACATGCAGGAGGGTGAAAGGAGGGCAAGGAATAGAGTGAATTGGAGCGATGTGGTATACCGGGGTTGACGTGCTGTCAGTGGATTGAATCAAGGCATGTGAAGCGTCTGGGGTAAACCATGGAAAACTGTGTAGGTATGTATATTTGCGTGTGTGGACGTATGTATATACATGTGTATGGGGGGGGGGGGTTGGGCCATTTCTTTCGTCTGTTTCCTTGCGCTACCTCGCAAACGCGGGAGACAGCGACAAAGTATAATAAAAATAAAAAAAATAAACGCTCTTCTTACTAGATAATTACTTGTCTAGATAATTCCTTTCAATTTTTGTGATAAAAGTTCATGATAAGGCTGTGCGATGTTTATTAAACTGGGTTAGAAGCCTTAAAGATTCTGATCAAGTCACCCTTTACTGGTCTCTCATCCCTAGTGGACACATTTATGGCCTCCTATCTATCACTGTAACTAGGCTATCATCTTGGTATCATCTCCCTTGCCTTCTTCTAGACCTCCTCTATCTCTTCCCTCTAATTTTGGCCCAAAGTTGTGAACAGTTGATTTGAATACTTTCTTCTTCATCTATTTTAACAAGTTGACTATAAACTTTGGACTCCTCAAAAGTCCTTGAAATACAGATATATTCCTGAAACTTTATTTCTCTCTGGATATTATTCATATCAAAGCATTCTTTCACAATGTCCCAATCACTTTACTCTCCATTTACTCAAGTTCAGTTTCGTCAAAATATTCCAGACCAATTGTTCTGTTGTGGTCGAGGGAAGGTATAGGGGGGAAAAAAAGGGAGTTTTGAAAGCATTGAATAGGGACAGAACGAGAAAAGGGAAACTACAGGGAAAGACTTTCTTGTTCCTCTATCGTGTGGGAGGCAGTAAGCACTTGGTTGAGTTGTACCACTTTACCCTCCTTTTACTCAAGTTCAGTTTCGTTAAAATATTCCAGACCTCTTGTTCAGTTGTGGTCGAGGGAAGGTATAGGGGGAAAAAAAGGAGTTTTGAAAGCATTGAATAGGGACAGAACGAGAAAAGGGAAACTACAGGGAAAGACTTTCTTGTTCCTCTATCGTGTGGGAGGCAGTAAGCACTTGGTTGAGTTGTACCACTTTACCCTCCTTTTACTCAAGTTCAGTTTCGTTAAAATATTCCAGACCTCTTGTTCAGTTGTGGTCGAGGGAAGGTATAGGGGGAAAAAAAGGAGTTTTGAAAGCATTGAATAGGGACAGAACGAGAAAAGGGAAACTACAGGGAAAGACTTTCTTGTTCCTCTATCGTGTGGGAGGCAGTAAGCACTTGGTTGAGTTGTACGGGAAGAGGTGTGCTAGAGTTTACTGTGGCCATTGCAAGTGTTCGGTGACAGAAAAGGTTGTTTTGTCCCCTTGTTAGCAGAGGAAAGGGTTGTTTTGTCCCCTTGTTAGCAGAGGAAAAGGTTGCTTTGTCCCCTTGTTAGCAGAGGAAAAGGTTGTTTTGTCCCCTTGCTAGCAGAGGAAAAGGTTGCTTTGTCCCCTTGCTAGCAGAGGAAAAGGTTGCTTTGTCCCCTTGCTAGCAGAGGAAAAGGTTGCTTTGTCCCCTTGCTAGCAGAGGAAAAGGTTGTTTTGTCCCCTTGTTAGCAGAGGAAAGGGTTGTTTTGTCCCCTTGCTAGCAGAGGAAAAGGCTGTTTTGTCCCCTTGTTAGCAGAGGAAAAGGTTGCTTTGTCCCCTTGTTAGCAGAGGAAAAGGCTGTTTTGTCCCCTTGTTAGCAGAGGAAAAGGTTGCTTTGTCCCCTTGCTAGCAGAGGAAAAGGTTGCTTTGTCCCCTTGCTAGCAGAGGAAAAGGTTGCTTTGTCCCCTTGCTAGCAGAGGAAAAGGCTGTTTTGTCCCCTTGCTAGCAGAGGAAAAGGCTGTTTTGTCCCCTTGCTAGCAGAGGAAAAGGCTGTTTTGTCCCCTTGTTAGCAGAGGAAAAGGTTGTTTTGTCCCCTTGCTAGCAGAGGAAAAGGTTGTTTTGTCCCCTTGCTAGCAGAGGAAAAGGTTGCTTTGTCCCCTTGCTAGCAGAGGAAAAGGCTGTTTTGTCCCCTTGTTAGCAGAGGAAAAGGTTGTTTTGTCCCCTTGCTAGCAGAGGAAAAGGTTGTTTTGTCCCCTTGCTAGCAGAGGAAAAGGTTGCTTTGTCCCCTTGCTAGCAGAGGAAAAGGCTGTTTTGTCCCCTTGCTAGCAGAGGAAAAGGCTGTTTTGTCCCCTTGTTAGCAGAGGAAAAGGTTGCTTTGTCCCCTTGCTAGCAGAGGAAAAGGCTGTTTTGTCCCCTTGCTAGCAGAGGAAAAGGCTGTTTTGTCCCCTTGTTAGCAGAGGAAAAGGTTGCTTTGTCCCCTTGCTAGCAGAGGAAAAGGCTGCTTTGTCCCCTTGCTAGCAGAGGAAAAGGCTGTTTTGTCCCCTTGCTAGCAGAGGAAAAGGCTGTTTTGTCCCCTTGTTAGCAGAGGAAAAGGTTGCTTTGTCCCCTTGCTAGCAGAGGAAAAGGCTGCTTTGTCCCCTTGCTAGCAGAGGAAAAGGCTGTTTTGTCCCCTTGCTAGCAGAGGAAAAGGCTGTTTTGTCCCCTTGTTAGCAGAGGAAAAGGTTGCTTTGTCCCCTTGCTAGCAGAGGAAAAGGCTGCTTTGTCCCCTTGCTAGCAGAGGAAAAGGCTGTTTTGTCCCCTTGTTAGCAGAGGAAAAGGTTGCTTTGTCCCCTTGCTAGCAGAGGAAAAGGCTGCTTTGTCCCCTTGCTAGCAGAGGAAAAGGCTGTTTTGTCCCCTTGTTAGCAGAGGAAAAGGCTGTTTTGTCCCCTTGCTAGCAGAGGAAAAGGTTGCTTTGTCCCCTTGCTAGCAGAGGAAAAGGTTGCTTTGTCCCCTTGCTAGCAGAGGAAAAGGCTGTTTTGTCCCCTTGCTAGCAGAGGAAAAGGTTGCTTTGTCCCCTTGTTAGCAGAGGAAAAGGCTGTTTTGTCCCCTTGTTAGCAGAGGAAAAGGTTGCTTTGTCCCCTTGCTAGCAGAGGAAAAGGTTGCTTTGTCCCCTTGTTAGCAGAGGAAAAGGCTGTTTTGTCCCCTTGTTAGCAGAGGAAAAGGTTGCTTTGTCCCCTTGCTAGCAGAGGAAAAGGCTGTTTTGTCCCCTTGTTAGCAGAGGAAAAGGTTGCTTTGTCCCCTTGCTAGCAGAGGAAAAGGTTGCTTTGTCCCCTTGCTAGCAGAGGAAAAGGTTGCTTTGTCCCCTTGCTAGCAGAGGAAGGAGTTGGGAAATACGCGTCTCACAGCCAGTAGACTTGTCGACTGCTCCAGATGGCAAGCTTGGGACTACCAGTACTCTTTTGGTGTTGGTGTCAGTCTTTTCATGCTCAGGGGTAATAGTGTTGGACTAGTGGCAGCCTAGGTCAATGCCAATGGCCAATGGGGTGTCACGAAAAAGCCGTTGATTGGTGGAAGTCATGATGCGAGGGGGGGGGGGTTGACCTCTCAATTTAAAGGTTGGGGTCAGCGACCAGTGGGAAAGTCTACCTGGGTCACATGAGGCTAATGTATTTGAGACATCCATGAGTCGCTGTCAGATTTGCTGGACATATGTGGCATAAAACAACAGTACTATGCTATTCCCTAACTCGACCCCTTCTTTTTGATGAACATTAGGGCAACGGTGAGGTAAAGGCTTCTGTTAGATAGGCAGCTAGTGCTGGTAAGGTATGGGAGAGTGGCAGAAGGTCTGGTCATATTGGATCAATGGTGGTTGTAGAATGCAAGAGGCTGCTGTAGCCTGGACCTATGAAAGAGAGAAGAGAGATATGTAGTTGTAAGATGCAGCTGGGCTAGTGGAAAGGAGGTATTATCACAACAGAAGGGCAAGGGGAATGTCGGGTTGAGGATGGAAGAATGGCAAATGTCAATGTGTGAACTATGTCCAGCTCTCTCTCTCTCTCAGTCGTTCTGAGAGTCACTAGATTAATGCATATTCTTGAGTGTCGAACGTGTCCTTTGCTGTGATCTCTGACTGAGGATCACACTTGGGAAATGTGGAGAACACACAAATGCTTTAGTGGGAAAAGAGAAAGATACAGCAGCTCGGGGCGAGCTGCTGTAAGTGGTGCAGGGTTAGATGAGGTGAGTTGAGGCAAGTTAGGAGTCCTGTGGTGCTGGTGGCAATGCAAGAGTGGTGAGGTAAAGTGTCTCATGGCTCTGGGGCAGGAGTCCAGGAGGAGAGATTGTCCCCTGGAACTTCTGCAGGAGGAAGGTGCCGAGGTTGTGCAGCAGGAGAGGAGGCGTTGAAGAGCTCCTGTAGCTGTGCCACCAATGCTGCAGGAGAGAGAAGGCGTTGCTGAGGTTTCGTAGTCCTTGGGGGTGAGGCATAGCTGGGTTCCTGTACCTGCTGAAGGAGGAAGGTGATGTAAGGATCCCACAGGGCCTTTGTCAGATGGCAAAACCAAGTATCCAAGTCCCGAAGGACACGAGTGATTACCAGGAATTCAGAGCATTAAGTGTGTAAGAGGGAGCGATATTCCAGGTCAGAGGACAAAAATTACCAGACCAGGTCCCCCCAGATGCTGGATGGCACTGGAGTAAGGGTGGCCACTGGAAGTATGACCCCAGCAGCTGTTGACATCTGCATGTGTATCATGGTGAAACACCTGTGCATTGAGTTGGGGGCTAAAGCGACTCCATTAGAGAGGGGTAAATTGAGAAGCTCTTGTGGGGCATATCTGGTAGAGCCGAAGTCCCATAAAAAGACCACTATCAGTCGCACTTAAGTGCATGATTAGACCTACAGACACAGCAAGAGTGAAGAAGTCCCTCGTATAAATGTTACCATGGACAACTGTTAGGATAAACGGCTGGGTTCACTGTAGGCCTATGCCCTCGACCCCAGTTGGGCCGTGAATGTGTCGGGTCAGTGTCGCCCCCCCACTATGCCATGGATGTCCTAATTCAACAGCAGTATATACCAAGCAAGGATGATCAAGTCTTTCAATCATGTGCATTATCAGAGTAAAAAGACCTTCTTTGGCAACTATACATAGCATGCTTATTTCTAAGGTATATAGTTACTTGGGTAATGCTGGGTAACCCAGATTTTTTCAATGTCACCCTAATCTTACGAAGAACATTTTACAAGCAGAATGTTAGAATTATTGCTATCAAAGTATATGAAACTTATTATGCATCTTGGAATGAAGAATATAATGAGAAAAATACGCCCCAACTGCTGTTACAAGGGATGTTGGCTAATGACGCTGAAGATGAAGCCGATTTGACAAAAGAATTTTTCATAAAAGAATAAGGGAATACGAATAGGGAATCTAGTCAGCTCCATCGAATATCCACTTCAGTGATGAACTTAAATCACAAATCACTTTAGCGTATGTGTGTGTGCGATAAGTTGTATAAAACAAATGCACATGATTTTTGTTTAAGCTAAAGATTTTATTAAAAGAGCTTTAGTAATATTGTGAAGTGTATACATTCACTTAAGAAGTCTATAGCTTGAAAATCAATAGAGTTCACGTATCAGAATTAGGAGCCTAATCATTAGAAAATAAATTGGCGTTCACAAATTAGGAGCCCAGTCATTTAAAGAAAATAAATAGGGGTGAAGAGGGTGGTGAGAGTAAGTGAGCTTGGGAAGGAGACCTGTGTGAGGAAGTACCAGGAGAGACTGAGTACAGAATGGAAAAAGGTGAGAACAATGGAAGTAAGGGGAGTGGGGGAGAAATGGGATGTATTTAGGGAATCAGTGATGGATTGCGCAAAAGATGCTTGTGGCATGAGAAGAGTGGGAGGTGGGCTGTTTAGAAAGGGTAGTGAGTGGTGGGATGAAGAAGTAAGAGTATTAGTGAAAGAGAAGAGAGAGGCATTTGGACGATTTTTGCAGGGAAAAAATGCAATTGAGTGGGAGATGTATAAAAGAAAGAGACAGGAGGTCAAGAGAAAGGTGCAAGAGGTGAAAAAAAGGGCAAATGAGAGTTGGGGTGAGAGAGTATCATTAAATTTTAGGGAGAATAAAAAGATGTTCTGGAAGGAGGTAAATAAAGTGCGTAAGACAAGGGAGCAAATGGGAACTTCAGTGAAGGGCGCAAATGGGGAGGTGATAACAAGTAGTGGTGATGTGAGAAGGAGATGGAGTGAGTATTTTGAAGGTTTGTTGAATGTGTATGATGATAGAGTGGCAGATATATGGTGTTTTGGTCGAAGTGGTGTGCAAAGTGAGAGGGTTAGGGAAAATGATTTGGTAAACAGAGAAGAGGTAGTAAAAGCTTTGCGGAAGATGAAAGCCGGCAAGGCAGCAGGTTTGGATGGTATTGCAGTGGAATTTATTAAAAAAGGGGGTGACTGTATTGTTGACTGGTTGGTAAGGTTATTTAATGTATGTATGACTCATGGTGAGGTGCCTGAGGATTGGCGGAATGCGTGCATAGTGCCATTGTACAAAGGCAAAGGGGATAAGAGTGAGTGCTCAAATTACAGAGGTATAAGTTTGTTGAGTATTCCTGGTAAATTATATGGGAGGGTATTGATTGAGAGGGTGAAGGCATGTACAGAGCATCAGATTGGGGAAGAGCAGTGTGGTTTCAGAAGTGGTAGAGGATGTGTGGATCAGGTGTTTGCTTTGAAAAATGTATGTGAGAAATACTTAGAAAAGCAAATGGATTTGTATGTAGCATTTATGGATCTGGAGAAGGCATATGATAGAGTTGATAGAGATGCTCTGTGGAAGGTATTAAGAATATATGGTGTGGGAGGAAAGTTGTTAGAAGCAGTGAAAAGTTTTTATCGAGGATGTAAGGCATGTGTACGTGTAGGAAGAGAGGAAAGTGATTGGTTCTCAGTGAATGTAGGTTTGCGGCAGGGGTGTGTGATGTCTCCATGGTTGTTTAATTTGTTTATGGATGGGGTTGTTAGGGAGGTAAATGCAAGAGTTTTGGAAAGAGGGGCAAGTATGAAGTCTGTTGGGGATGAGAGAGCCTGGGAAGTGAGTCAGTTGTTGTTCGCTGATGATACAGCGCTGGTGGCTGATTCATGTGAGAAACTGCAGAAGCTGGTGACTGAGTTTGGTAAAGTGTGTGGAAGAAGAAAGTTAAGAGTAAATGTGAATAAGAGCAAGGTTATTAGGTACAGTAGGGTTGAGGGTCAAGTCAATTGGGAGGTGAGTTTGAATGGAGAAAAACTGGAGGAAGTGAAGTGTTTTAGATATCTGGGAGTGGATCTGGCAGCGGATGGAACCATGGAAGCGGAAGTGGATCATAGGGTGGGGGAGGGGGCGAAAATTCTGGGGGCCTTGAAGAATGTATGGAAGTCGAGAACATTATCTCGGAAAGCAAAAATGGGTATGTTTGAAGGAATAGTGGTTCCAACAATGTTGTATGGTTGCGAGGCGTGGGCTATGGATAGAGTTGTGCGCAGGAGGATGGATGTGCTGGAAATGAGATGTTTGAGGACAATGTGTGGTGTGAGGTGGTTTGATCGAGTGAGTAACGTAAGGGTAAGAGAGATGTGTGGAAATAAAAAAGAGCGTGGTTGAGAGAGCAGAAGAGGGTGTTTTGAAGTGGTTTGGGCACATGGAGAGAATGAGTGAGGAAAGATTGACCAAGAGGATATATGTGTCGGAGGTGGAGGGAACGAGGAGAAGAGGGAGACCAAATTGGAGGTGGAAAGATGGAGTGAAAAAGATTTTGTGTGATCGGGGCCTGAACATGCAGGAGGGTGAAAGGAGGGCAAGGAATAGAGTGAATTGGAGCGATGTGGTATACCGGGGTTGACGTGCTGTCAGTGGATTGAATCAAGGCATGTGAAGCGTCTGGGGTAAACCATGGAAAGCTGTGTAGGTATGTATATTTGTGTGTGTGGACGTATGTATATACATGTGTATGGGGGGGGGGGGGGTTGGGCCATTTCTTTCGTCTGTTTCCTTGCGCCACCTCGCAAACGCGGGAGACAGCGACAAAGTATGATAAAAAAAAAATAATAAATAGGGTTCATGAATTAGGAGCCTAGTTATTGAAAATAAATAGGGCTTACAAACTAGAAACCTTTTTTTTTTTTTTTCTTTTTTGCTTTGTCGCTGTCTCCCGCGTTTGCGAGGTGGCGCAAGGAAACAGACGAAAGAAATGGCCCAACCCACCCCCATACACATGAATATACATACGTCCACACATGCAAAATATACATACCTACACAGCTTTCCATGGTTTACCCCAGACGCTTCACATGCCTTGATTCAATCCACTGACAGCACGTCAACCCCGGTATACCACATCGCTCCAATTCACTCTATTCCTTGCCCTCCTTTCACCCTCCTGCATGTTCAGGCCCCGATCACACAAAATCTTTTTCATTCCATCTTTCCACCTCCAATTTGGTCTCCCTCTTCTCCTCGTTCCCTCCACCTCCGACACATATATTCTCTTGGTCAATCTTTCCTCACTCATTCTCTCCATGTGCCCGAACCATTTCAAAACACCCTCTTCTGCTCTCTCAACCACGCTCTTTTTATTTCCACACATCTCTCTTACCCTTCCGTTACTTACTCGATCAAACCACCTCACACCACACATTGTCCTCAAACATCTCATTTCCAGCACATCCATCCTCCTGCGCACAACTCTATCCATAGCCCACGCCTCGCAACCATACAACATTGTTGGAACCACTATTCCTTCAAAAATACCCATTTTTGCTTTCCGAGATAATGTTCTCGACTTCCACACATTCTTCAAGGCTCCCAGGATTTTCGCCCCCTCCCCCACCATATGATCCACTTCCGCTTCCATGGTTCCATCCGCTGCCAGATCCACTCCCAGATATCTAAAACACTTCACTTCCTCCAGTTTTTCTCCATTCAAACTCACCTCCCAATTGACTTGACCCTCAACCCTACTGTACCTAATAACCTTGCTCTTATTCACATTTACTCTTAACTTTCTTCTTTCACACACTTTACCAAACTCAGTCACCAGCTTCTGCAGTTTCTCACATGAATCAGCCACCAGCGCTGTATCATCAGCGAACAACAACTGACTCACTTCCCAAGCTCTCTCATCCCCAACAGACTTCATACTTGCCCCTCTTTCCAAAACTCTTGCATTCACCTCCCTAACAGCCCCATCCATAAACAAATTAAACAACCATGGAGACATCACACACCCCTGCCGCAAACCTACATTCACTGAGAACCAATCACTTTCCTCTCTTCCTACACGTACACATGCCTTACATCCTCGATAAAAACTTTTCACTGCTTCTAACAACTTGCCTCCCACACCATATATTCTTAATACCTTCCACAGAGCATCTCTATCAACTCTATCATATGCCTTCTCCAGATCCATAAATGCTACATACAAATCCATTTGCTTTTCTAAGTATTTCTCACATACATTCTTCAAAGCAAACACCTGATCCACACATCCTCTACCACTTCTGAAACCACACTGCTCTTCCCCAATCTGATGCTCTGTACATGCCTTCACCCTCTCAATCAATATCCTCCCATATAATTTACCAGGAATACTCAACAAACTTATACCTCTGTAATTTGAGCACTCACTCTTATCCCCTTTGCCTTTGTACAATGGCACTATGCACGCATTCCGCCAATCCTCAGGCACCTCACCATGAGTCATACATACATTACATAACCTTACCAACCAGTCAACAATACAGTCACCCCCTTTTTTTAATAAATTCCACTGCAATACCATCCAAACCTGCTGCCTTGCCGGCTTTCATCTTCCGCAAAGCTTTTACTACCTCTTCTCTGTTTACCAAATCATTTTCCCTAACCCTCTCACTTTGCACACCACCTCGACCAAAACACCCTATATCTGCCACTCTATCATCAAACACATTCAAAAAACCTTCAAAATACTCACTCCATCTCCTTCTCACATCACCACTACTTGTTATCACCTCCCCATTTGCGCCCTTCACTGAAGTTCCCATTTGCTCCCTTGTCTTACGCACTTTATTTACCTCCTTCCAGAACATCTTTTTATTTTCCCTAAAATTTAATGATACTCTCTCACCCCAACTCTCATTTGCCCTTTTTTTCACCTCTTGCACCTTTCATTTAATTTCTCGCAATTTCCACTTCATTTCTTGCTCTAAAATATATAAATAAATAAAATAAATAGGATTTTTCATATGTATATATATGTATGTGTGTGTGTGTGTGTATGTGCGTATGTGTGTGTGTGTGTGTGTGTGTGTGTGTGTGTGTATATATATATATATGTATATTATCCCTGGGGATAGGGGTGAAAGAATACTTCCCACGTATTCCTCGCGTGTCGTAGAAAGCGACTAGAGGGGACGGGAGCGGGGGGCCAGAAATCCTCCCCTCCTTGTATTAACTTTCTAAAATGGGAAACAGAAGAAGGAGTCACGCGGGGAGTGCTCATCCTCCTCGAAGGCTCAGAGTGGGGTGCCTAAATGTGTGTGGATGTAACCAAGATGTGAAAAAAAGGAGAGATAGGTAGTATGTTTGAGGAAAGGAACCTGGATGTTTTGGCTCTGAGTGAAACGAAGCTCAAGGGTAAAGGGGAAGAGTGGTTTGGAAATGTCTGGGGAGTGAAGTCAGGGGTTAGTGAGAGGACAAGAGCAAGGGAAGGAGTAGCAATACTCCTGAAACAGTTGTTGTGGGAGTATGTGATAGAATGTAAGAAAGTAAATTCTCGATTAATATGGGTAAAATTGAAAGTTGATGGAGAGAGGTGGGTGATTATTGGTGCATATGCACCTGGGCATGAGAAGAAAGATCATGAGAGGCAAGTGTTTTGGGAGCAGCTAAATGAGTGTGTTAGCGGTTTTGATGCACGAGACCGGGTTATAGTGATGGGTGATTTGAATGCAAAGGTGAGTAATGTGGCAGTTGAGGGAATAATTGGTATGCATGGGGTGTTCAGTGTTGTAAATGGAAATGGTGAAGAGCTTGTAGATTTATGTGCTGAAAAAGGACTGATGATTGGGAATACCTGGTTTTAAAAGCGAGATATACATAAGTATACTTATGTAAGTAGGAGAGATGGCCAGAGAGCGTTATTGGATTACGTGTTAATTGACAGGCGTGCGAAAGAGAGACTTTTGGATGTCAATGTGCTGAGAGGTGCAACTGGAGGGATGTCTGATCATTATCTTGTGGAGGCTAAGGTGAAGATTAGTATGGGTTTTCAGAAAAGAAGAGTGAATGTTGGGGTGAAGAGGGTGGTGAGAGTAAGTGAGCTTGGGAAGGAGACCTGTGTGAGGAAGTACCAGGAGAGACTGAGTACAGAATGGAAAAAGGTGAGAACAATGGAAGTAAGGGGAGTGGGGGAGAAATGGGATGTATTTAGGGAATCAGTGATGGATTGCGCAAAAGATGCTTGTGGCATGAGAAGAGTGGGAGGTGGGCTGTTTAGAAAGGGTAGTGAGTGGTGGGATGAAGAAGTAAGACTATTAGTGAAAGAGAAGAGAGAGGCATTTGGACGATTTTTGCAGGGAAAAAATGCAATTGAGTGGGAGATGTATAAAAGAAAGAGACAGGAGGTCAAGAGAAAGGTGCAACAGGTGAAAAAAAGGGCAAATGAGAGTTGGGGTGAGAGAGTATCATTAAATTTTAGGGAGAATAAAAAGATGTTCTGGAAGGAGGTAAATAAAGTGCGTAAGACAAGGGAGCAAATGGGAACTTCAGTGAAGGGCGCAAATGGGGAGGTGATAACAAGTAGTGGTGATGTGAGAAGGAGATGGAGTGAGTATTTTGAAGGTTTGTTGAATGTGTATGATGATAGAGTGGCAGATATAGGGTGTTTTGGTCGAAGTGGTGTGCAAAGTGAGAGGGTTAGGGAAAATGATTTGGTAAACAGAGAAGAGGTAGTAAAAGCTTTGCGGAAGATGAAAGCCGGCAAGGCAGCAGGTTTGGATGGTATTGCAGTGGAATTTATTAAAAAAGGGGGTGACTGTATTGTTGACTGGTTGGTAAGGTTATTTAATGTATGTATGACTCATGGTGAGGTGCCTGAGGATTGGCGGAATGCGTGCATAGTGCCATTGTACAAAGGCAAAGGGGATAAGAGTGAGTGCTCAAATTACAGAGGTATAAGTTTGTTGAGTATTCCTGGTAAATTATATGGGAGGGTATTGATTGAGAGGGTGAAGGCATGTACAGAGCATCAGATTGGGGAAGAGCAGTGTGGTTTCAGAAGTGGTAGAGGATGTGTGGATCAGGTGTTTGCTTTGAAAAATGTATGTGAGAAATACTTAGAAAAGCAAATGGATTTGTATGTAGCATTTATGGATCTGGAGAAGGCATATGATAGAGTTGATAGAGATGCTCTGTGGAAGGTATTAAGAATATATGGTGTGGGAGGAAAGTTGTTAGAAGCAGTGAAAAGTTTTTATCGAGGATGTAAGGCATGTGTACGTGTAGGAAGAGAGGAAAGTGATTGGTTCTCAGTGAATGTAGGTTTGCGGCAGGGGTGTGTGATGTCTCCATGGTTGTTTAATTTGTTTATGGATGGGGTTGTTAGGGAGGTAAATGCAAGAGTTTTGGAAAGAGGGGCAAGTATGAAGTCTGTTGGGGATGAGAGAGCCTGGGAAGTGAGTCAGTTGTTGTTCGCTGATGATACAGCGCTGGTGGCTGATTCATGTGAGAAACTGCAGAAGCTGGTGACTGAGTTTGGTAAAGTGTGTGGAAGAAGAAAGTTAAGAGTAAATGTGAATAAGAGCAAGGTTATTAGGTACAGTAGGGTTGAGGGTCAAGTCAATTGGGAGGTGAGTTTGAATGGAGAAAAACTGGAGGAAGTGAAGTGTTTTAGATATCTGGGAGTGGATCTGGCAGCGGATGGAACCATGGAAGCGGAAGTGGATCATAGGGTGGGGGAGGGGGCGAAAATTCTGGGGGCCTTGAAGAATGTATGGAAGTCGAGAACATTATCTCGGAAAGCAAAAATGGGTATGTTTGAAGGAATAGTGGTTCCAACAATGTTGTATGGTTGCGAGGCGTGGGCTATGGATAGAGTTGTGCGCAGGAGGATGGATGTGCTGGAAATGAGATGTTTGAGGACAATGTGTGGTGTGAGGTGGTTTGATCGAGTGAGTAACGTAAGGGTAAGAGAGATGTGTGGAAATAAAAAAGAGCGTGGTTGAGAGAGCAGAAGAGGGTGTTTTGAAGTGGTTTGGGCACATGGAGAGAATGAGTGAGGAAAGATTGACCAAGAGGATATATGTGTCGGAGGTGGAGGGAACGAGGAGAAGAGGGAGACCAAATTGGAGGTGGAAAGATGGAGTGAAAAAGATTTTGTGTGATCGGGGCCTGAACATGCAGGAGGGTGAAAGGAGGGCAAGGAATAGAGTGAATTGGAGCGATGTGGTATACCGGGGTTGACGTGCTGTCAGTGGATTGAATCAAGGCATGTGAAGCGTCTGGGGTAAACCATGGAAAGCTGTGTAGGTATGTATATTTGTGTGTGTGGACGTATGTATATACATGTGTATGGGGGGGGGGGGGTTGGGCCATTTCTTTCGTCTGTTTCCTTGCGCCACCTCGCAAACGCGGGAGACAGCGACAAAGTATGATAAAAAAAAAATAATAAATAGGGTTCATGAATTAGGAGCCTAGTTATTGAAAATAAATAGGGCTTACAAACTAGAAACCTTTTTTTTTTTTTCTTTCTTTTTTGCTTTGTCGCTGTCTCCCGCGTTTGCGAGGTGGCGCAAGGAAACAGACGAAAGAAATGGCCCAACCCACCCCCATACACATGAATATACATACGTCCACACATGCAAAATATACATACCTACACAGCTTTCCATGGTTTACCCCAGACGCTTCACATGCCTTGATTCAATCCACTGACAGCACGTCAACCCCGGTATACCACATCGCTCCAATTCACTCTATTCCTTGCCCTCCTTTCACCCTCCTGCATGTTCAGGCCCCGATCACACAAAATCTTTTTCATTCCATCTTTCCACCTCCAATTTGGTCTCCCTCTTCTCCTCGTTCCCTCCACCTCCGACACATATATTCTCTTGGTCAATCTTTCCTCACTCATTCTCTCCATGTGCCCGAACCATTTCAAAACACCCTCTTCTGCTCTCTCAACCACGCTCTTTTTATTTCCACACATCTCTCTTACCCTTCCGTTACTTACTCGATCAAACCACCTCACACCACACATTGTCCTCAAACATCTCATTTCCAGCACATCCATCCTCCTGCGCACAACTCTATCCATAGCCCACGCCTCGCAACCATACAACATTGTTGGAACCACTATTCCTTCAAAAATACCCATTTTTGCTTTCCGAGATAATGTTCTCGACTTCCACACATTCTTCAAGGCTCCCAGAATTTTCGCCCCCTCCCCCACCATATGATCCACTTCCGCTTCCATGGTTCCATCCGCTGCCAGATCCACTCCCAGATATCTAAAACACTTCACTTCCTCCAGTTTTTCTCCATTCAAACTCACCTCCCAATTGACTTGACCCTCAACCCTACTGTACCTAATAACCTTGCTCTTATTCACATTTACTCTTAACTTTCTTCTTTCACACACTTTACCAAACTCAGTCACCAGCTTCTGCAGTTTCTCACATGAATCAGCCACCAGCGCTGTATCATCAGCGAACAACAACTGACTCACTTCCCAAGCTCTCTCATCCCCAACAGACTTCATACTTGCCCCTCTTTCCAAAACTCTTGCATTCACCTCCCTAACAGCCCCATCCATAAACAAATTAAACAACCATGGAGACATCACACACCCCTGCCGCAAACCTACATTCACTGAGAACCAATCACTTTCCTCTCTTCCTACACGTACACATGCCTTACATCCTCGATAAAAACTTTTCACTGCTTCTAACAACTTGCCTCCCACACCATATATTCTTAATACCTTCCACAGAGCATCTCTATCAACTCTATCATATGCCTTCTCCAGATCCATAAATGCTACATACAAATCCATTTGCTTTTCTAAGTATTTCTCACATACATTTTCAAAGCAAACACCTGATCCACACATCCTCTACCACTTCTGAAACCACACTGCTCTTCCCCAATCTGATGCTCTGTACATGCCTTCACCCTCTCAATCAATATCCTCCCATATAATTTACCAGGAATACTCAACAAACTTATACCTCTGTAATTTGAGCACTCACTCTTATCCCCTTTGCCTTTGTACAATGGCACTATGCACGCATTCCGCCAATCCTCAGGCACCTCACCATGAGTCATACATACATTACATAACCTTACCAACCAGTCAACAATACAGTCACCCCCTTTTTTTAATAAATTCCACTGCAATACCATCCAAACCTGCTGCCTTGCCGGCTTTCATCTTCCGCAAAGCTTTTACTACCTCTTCTCTGTTTACCAAATCATTTTCCCTAACCCTCTCACTTTGCACACCACCTCGACCAAAACACCCTATATCTGCCACTCTATCATCAAACACATTCAAAAAACCTTCAAAATACTCACTCCATCTCCTTCTCACATCACCACTACTTGTTATCACCTCCCCATTTGCGCCCTTCACTGAAGTTCCCATTTGCTCCCTTGTCTTACGCACTTTATT
Source organism: Panulirus ornatus (assembly GCF_036320965.1). NCBI lineage: Eukaryota > Metazoa > Arthropoda > Malacostraca > Decapoda > Palinuridae > Panulirus > Panulirus ornatus. Next base: position 9,915,798 of record NC_092294.1, on the reverse strand, counting down.
TACCTCCTTCCAGAACATCTTTTTATTTTCCCTAAAATTTAATGATACTCTCTCACCCCAACTCTCATTTGCCCTTTTTTTCACCTCTTGCACCTTTCATTTAATTTCTCGCAATTTCCACTTCATTTCTTGCTCTAAAATATATAAATAAATAAAATAAATAGGATTTTTCATATGTATATATATGTATGTGTGTGTGTGTGTGTATGTGCGTATGTGTGTGTGTGTGTGTGTGTGTGTGTGTGTGTGTGTGTGTGTGTGTATATATATATATGTATATTATCCCTGGGGATAGGGGTGAAAGAATACTTCCCACGTATTCCTCGCGTGTCGTAGAAAGCGACTAGAGGGGACGGGAGCGGGGGGCCAGAAATCCTCCCCTCCTTGTATTAACTTTCTAAAATGGGAAACAGAAGAAGGAGTCACGCGGGGAGTGCTCATCCTCCTCGAAGGCTCAGAGTGGGGTGCCTAAATGTGTGTGGATGTAACCAAGATGTGAAAAAAAGGAGAGATAGGTAGTATGTTTGAGGAAAGGAATCTGGATGTTTTGGCTCTGAGTGAAACGAAGCTCAAGGGTAAAGGGGAAGAGTGGTTTGGAAATGTCTGGGGAGTGAAGTCAGGGGTTAGTGAGAGGACAAGAGCAAGGGAAGGAGTAGCAATACTCCTGAAACAGTTGTTGTGGGAGTATGTGATAGAATGTAAGAAAGTAAATTCTCGATTAATATGGGTAAAATTGAAAGTTGATGGAGAGAGGTGGGTGATTATTGGTGCATATGCACCTGGGCATGAGAAGAAAGATCATGAGAGGCGAGTGTTTTGGGAGCAGCTAAATGAGTGTGTTAGCGGTTTTGATGCACGAGACCGGGTTATAGTGATGGGTGATTTGAATGCAAAGGTGAGTAATGTGGCAGTTGAGGGAATAATTGGTATGCATGGGGTGTTCAGTGTTGTAAATGGAAATGGTGAAGAGCTTGTAGATTTATGTGCTGAAAAAGGACTGATGATTGGGAATACCTGGTTTTAAAAGCGAGATATACATAAGTATACTTATGTAAGTAGGAGAGATGGCCAGAGAGCGTTATTGGATTACGTGTTAATTGACAGGCGTGCGAAAGAGAGACTTTTGGATGTCAATGTGCTGAGAGGTGCAACTGGAGGGATGTCTGATCATTATCTTGTGGAGGCTAAGGTGAAGATTAGTATGGGTTTTCAGAAAAGAAGAGTGAATGTTGGGGTGAAGAAGGTGGTGAGAGTAAGTGAGCTTGGGAAGGAGACCTGTGTGAGGAAGTATCAGGAGAGACTGTGTACAGAATGGAAAAAGGTGAGAACAATGGAAGTAAGGGGAGTGGGGGAGGAATGGGATGTATTTAGGGAATCAGTGATGGATTGCGCAAAAGATGCTTGTGGCATGAGAAGAGTGGGAGGTGGGCTGTTTAGAAAGGGTAGTGAGTGGTGGGATGAAGAAGTAAGAGTATTAGTGAAAGAGAAGAGGGAGGCATTTGGACGATTTTTGCAGGGAAAAAAATGCAATTGAGTGGGAGAAGTATAAAAGAAAGAGACAAGAGGTCAAGAGAAAGGTGCAAGAGGTGAAAAAAAGGGCAAATGAGAGTTGGGGTGAGAGACTATCAGTAAATTTTAGGGAGAATAAAAAGATGTTCTGGAAGGAGGTAAATAAAGTGCGTAAGACAAGGGAGCAAATGGGAACTTCAGTGAAGGGCGTAAATGGGGAGGTGATAACAAGTAGTGGTGATGTGAGAAGGAGATGGAATGAGTATTTTGAAGGTTTGTTGAATGTGTCTGATGACAGAGTGGCAGATATAGGGTGTTTGGGTCGAGGTGGTGTGCAAAGTGAGAGGGTTAGGGAAAATGATTTGGTAAACAGAGAAGAGGTAGTAAAAGCTTTGCGGAAGATGAAAGCCGGCAAGGCAGCAGGTTTGGATGGTATTGCAGTGGAATTTATAAAAAAAAAAGGGGGTGACTGTATTGTTGACTGGTTGGTAAGGTTATTTAATGTATGTATGACTCATGGTGAGGTGCCTGAGGATTGGCGGAATGCGTGCATAGTGCCATTGTACAAAGGCAAAGGGGATAAGAGTGAGTGCTCAAATTACAGAGGTATAAGTTTGTTGAGTATTCCTGGTAAATTATATGGGAGGGTATTGATTGAGAGGGTGAAGGCATGTACAGAGCATCAGATTGGGGAAGAGCAGTGTGGTTTCAGAAGTGGTAGAGGATGTGTGGATCAGGTGTTTGCTTTGAAGAATGTATGTGAGAAATACTTAGAAAAGCAAATGGATTTGTATGTAGCATTTATGGATCTGGAGAAGGCATATGATAGAGTTGATAGAGATGCTCTGTGGAAGGTATTAAGAATATATGGTGTGGGAGGCAAGTTGTTAGAAGCAGTGAAAAGTTTTTATCGAGGATGTAAGGCATGTGTACGTGTAGGAAGAGAGGAAAGTGATTGGTTCTCAGTGAATGTAGGTTTGCGGCAGGGGTGTGTGATGTCTCCATGGTTGTTTAATTTGTTTATGGATGGGGTTGTTAGGGAGGTAAATGCAAGAGTCTTGGAAAGAGGGGCAAGTATGAAGTCTGTTGGGGATGAGAGAGCTTGGGAAGTGAGTCAGTTGTTGTTCGCTGATGATACAGCGCTGGTGGCGGATTCATGTAAGAAACTGCAGAAGCTGGTGACGGAGTTTGGTAAAGTGTGTGGAAGAAGAAAGTTAAGAGTAAATGTGAATAAGAGCAAGGTTATTAGGTACAGTAGGGTTGAGGGTCAAGTCAATTGGGAGGTGAGTTTGAATGGAGAAAAACTGGAGGAAGTGAAGTGTTTTAGATATCTGGGAGTGGATCTGTCAGCGGATGGAACCATGGAAGCGGAAGTGGATCATAGGGTGGGGGAGGGGGCAAAAATTTTGGGAGCCTTGAAAAATGTGTGGAAGTCGAGAACATTATCCCGGAAAGCAAAAATGGGTATGTTTGAAGGAATAGTGGTTCCAACAATGTTGTATGGTTGCGAGGCGTGGGCTATGGATAGAGTTGTGCGCAAGAGGATGGATGTGCTGGAAATGAGATGTTTGAGGACAATGTGTGGTGTGAGGTGGTTTGATCGAGTAAGTAACGTAAGGGTAAGAGAGATGTGTGGAAATAAAAAGAGCGTGGTTGAGAGAGCAGAAGAGGGTGTTTTGAAGTGGTTTGGGCACATGGAGAGAATGAGTGAGGAAAGATTGACCAAGAGGATATATGTGTCGGAGGTGGAGGGAACGAGGAGAAGAGGGAGACCAAATTGGAGGTGGAAAGATGGAGTGAAAAGGATTTTGTGTGATCGGGGCCTGAACATGCAGGAGGGTGAAAGGAGGGCAAGGAATAGAGTGAATTGGAGCGATGTGGTATACAGGGGTTGACGTGCTGTCAGTGGATTGAATCAAGGCATGTGATGCGTCCGGGGTAAACCATGGAAAGCTGTGTAGGTATGTATATTTGCGTGTGTGGACGTATGTATGTACATGTGTATGGGGGGGGGTTGGGCCATTTCTTTCGTCTGTTTCCTTGCGCTACCTCGCAAACGCGGGAGACAGCGACGAGGTATAAAAAAAAAAAAAAAAAAAAAAAATAGGATTCATGAATTAGAATTCTAGTAATTAACAAAAACAGCAGGGTGCATGAATAAGGAGCCTAGTTATTAGGGAATATAAATAGGGTTCACAAATTAGAATTAGGAGCCTAGTGGTTAAAGAAGAAAAATGTTTCACAAATTAGAAGCATAGTATTAGAGGAAATGAATAGGGTTTAAGAACTGGGAGCCTTGTAAGAGGAAATATAAATAAGGTTCATGAATTAGGAGCCTAGTATTAGAAAAAAGAAAATTGGATTCATGAATTAGAATTAGGAGCCTAGTGATTAATCCTAGCTTCAAATGCAATCACATTAAGAAAAGCACCCAATTCAACGGTTTACAAAATCACTTCAAGCCAAGGTTCCCAGAGGTTATAATGTATTAAATACTCCTCAGCACTACAGTTTAGAGCAAGAAATGAAGTGGAAATTGCGAGAAATTAAATGAATGAGGCATTCTATAGCGGTTCAAACAGTGGGGCTATAGAGCATCAAGGAAGTGGCTTCCAAGTGTTTGCCTTGTGTATCAGGTATTAAGTACATCAGTTTTGTGTGTAAATCTGCACTGTACGGTAATGTATGATTTTTTTTTTCAAATCAAATGTTTAATAGTATTTTCATCCTTTTGGAGACGTGGTTCTCAGAGTATACCAGTAAACACCATTTCTACAATCTAATGAGAGATATGCATGGGCATGTTCTGCTTTTGACCTCAGTGTTAAAAAGGCAATGGCTGTGGGTTTGGAAATATAATTCTGGATTTTCTTTTATTTGTCAAAATAGTACAAAATTGTCCTTTTCCTTGATTGTCAAACTATATGGCATTGACAGCAATGTCATTCACACAGTCTTATTGGCAATTCATATCACCTACATCCTTTAGCAAATTTGTCATTAAAAAGAGTCATCGTTACCTATACAATTACATTTAAAAACAATTTTAAAATCAACACAAAAGGTCACTAAAATAATCAAGGTTTCTCAAGTAACTTTGACAATCTCAAATGCATAAATATTTTGTAACATGTAACTTTAACAAAAGCAAACTAGAAAATGCTGTTACAATGAGAGGGAATGGGTGGTAGGCACCAACTGTAATTAGCTGTCATACATTACATTGCAACACTATGCAAATTTCATACACACACACACACACAAACATCTACCTGCAATGGAGCAATCAATTTAAACATTAAAATTCAGAGAAGTTCTCTACACAGAATGGCTTTATAAATAACTACATTTCATATAAAAAAAGACGTTAAAACATGAACACATGAGACAATACTCTTGGACGGTCATTAAACTACCATACATGAGTTAACCAATCATTCATGAGCTGACCAATCATCGAGGTCCTCTGCAACCTAAACAATCATTCATGAGCTAAACAATCATCAAGGTCCTCTTCAACCTAACCAATCATTCATGAGCTGACCAATCATCAAGGTCCTCTTCAACCTAACAACTCTCAGACCAAAAAAAAAATAAGGCAAACAACAGAAATAACACAGTTGTTTATATCACTAATGAGCCTTACACTACTAGGGAGAGGCAGCACGAATGTCCAAGGCGAGAGACCTAGGCTTCACAACAGCACTCAAGCAGTGAAAAGCAGTGCTCTCCCCGAGCGGCACTGTAAGTACTTGGGAGCCTACAACACCTATATACACTTCCGTTACTCTACTAGGATGCTGGTGTTGGGCCTTCCGTAGTCTTGGGAGATGAAGAGATCATTAGGATTGTTGAACTTCCCCTTCGGTCCACCCATGGCCATGTTGGGCTTCCGATTCCGCAAGTTGTCCTGGTTTCTAGCATGGATTGCTCGGTCAGCTGGTTCCTCAAGCATGGTCTTGATGAGCTCCGGGTCTGATAGCCGTGTTAGGAGCTCATAGAACCGTGCATGACTCAGGTGCTGCTTCAGGCGGTAAAGCAAGTACACATCACCAATCTTGCAGCAAGTCACCACAGAGACGATTGTGTTGCTCACTGTGTCTTTGGCATTAAGAGGCTTGGCCACCTTCAGCATCATCAAACGGAAGTATGGAAGCCACATGAAGCCTAAAAATATCAAATATGCACACGTGATGGTGGTCAACATAATCAGCCACACCCAAACGCCCAAAAATACTTTTTCATATAGTTCCATCACTGTCAAATGGCAACCAAATTTCTCTGTTCTCTGGCCGACCAGTTTGTTCACCACACCGAGTTCACACTTGGCAAAAGGGGGGAAAGTTCTCGACATATAGTCTGAGAAATTTACTGGGTCACGGGTATATGGGTAGGCCATCCACCCATAGTGAAGAAAACGACCCTGAAAGAGAAAATCTAAAAACTGGAAACTAATAATATCAACAACTAATGCGACTACATTACAAATGACAAATTTGTAATAGAGTCCATTGTGGGTCTTAAGGTTATTAGCAATGTACCGTGCGGCTCGGTCCACCAACTCTTTTTCGATCTGATCGTACCGATGGGAGTTGACGGCGAGGTCTTCAATGAGTTTCTTTACCTTGGGGTTTTCAGAGTTCTTGGAGATTTTGCGTGGAATGTAATAAATGCCAGCTAGCACCAGGAGTGTCCAATGTATCCATCTGTAGAACAGGAGGAACCTACGTTCCGTGTTCCCTTCTTCGACATATGGGTAAGAGAGGCATATATTAATGTAGTCTAGGCGGACCTGGGTTTCAGCGTTGAAGTGTGACACGCAAGTGATCACATCACGGTGGTACCAAGAGTACCAAACAGAGGAGAACCCAGCCAGTAACAGCCAGAAGGTCCACTGATAGTGCATCTTGAGAACTAGTCCATCACATGGGGAGGTGCAAGGTGCACGCTTCTTCTTGAAGATATTGACCACATTGCCTACTAATTGACGGACAATGTCGGTGCCGCCGTGACCTATGATAGCCATCTTTCACCTCCTGAAAAATCAATTCATGGACATTAGGCACCTAATCTCTCCTACGTCATCACACCTGAAACAAAAGGAGGTTTGTTAATAGCTTTCACAGTGTACCAAATCAGTGCCCACAACCATGCCATTACACATTTGTCTAAAGCAGAGCCCATGCTTAAGAAGGCAGAAAATGAAAAGACAGTCACAGTTCACATTTTATTTAAGAAGACTAAAGCAGTTTTCGTCTCAGCATTTTGCAAGTCCTTCCCTCCCCGTATGTCTTGGACACGTCAATATTGGTCTGAGGTTTAAATGCAACAACTACAATTAAATGCCAAAGTGGGGACATAAATGCATAACCTGGCAACGTCTGCAGTTTCTTTGTTACATAAAGTATCCTTAAGTACAGAAAGCACTGCTAACTGTTCATTCACACGCAAAAACTCACAGCTTAACAATCTTCACTGTCATAAATTTTCATACATCAAGCACTCCACAGTCATCCATTATACTAAATAGAATGATTCATTATCACTATATTATCATCACATGGTTTAAAATGTCAGTAAGATTCCTCCAAAAACTTTTGCTAAAAGGCAACTAGCAGGTTCCACTGACCACTGTCCATTTGTACTATCCACTGATAAGTACAGAAAAACTGAAGTTACACTTCTGAATGACTTAGTCACTAGGCTCTACACTTCTTAATGACTTAGTCACTAGGCTCTTTTTTTTTCCCCTTAATTTATTCTACTAAGATGCTGGAGTTGGGTAGATATCCCCCTTCACCAGGTGTGTTAAAGAGGACATCCTGAAACTTGCCTGGAGCTTTGGGGTTGTTCTTCCGCTGGCGTAGATCTTGTGGCCCAGCGCCCTTGTTGTGTCCATGATGGTCGATGGATACATTGTCAAGCATTGTGCGCAGGAACTCAGGGTCAGAGAGGCGTGTTAAGAGCTCATAATAACGGGCATGGCTAAAATGCTGCTTGAGACGGTAAAGGAGGTAGACATCTCCAATTTTACAAGTGCTCACAATGTTGCAGATTGTGTTCCGTATGGTGTCCTTGGCACTGAGGGGCTTTGCAATCCTCAACATCACGAGTCTTGCCCAAGGCACCCACATGAGAGCTAGGAAGATGAGGTAACCAGCAGTCATGGTTGTCATGACGATAAGCCATGCCCAGAGTACCAAGAACATCTTCTCATAGAGTTCCATCACGGTTAGGTGACAGCCTAATCTCTCAATTCGCTTGTTCGTCAGCTGCACTTCGTTGTGTAGTTCGCAATTGGCGAAAGGTGGGAACATCTCAGAGATGTAGTCCGTGAAGTATCTTGGGTCACGATTAAAGGGATAGGCTTGGAAGCCATACCTCAGAAACCGCCCTTGGAAAACGAAGTCCAGGAACTGGAAGCTAAAAATGTCTACCAACAAAGCAACTAAATTACATGTAACATATTTGTAATATAGGCCATTGTGAGTCTTTAAGTTATATGCGATGTATTTTGCTGTTCTTTCGACAAGCTCTCGCTCTAGGCCATCGTATCGATGAGCATTGACAGCCAGGTCTTCGATCAGCTTCTTCACTTTGGAGTTTTCTGAAGTCTTCGAGATCTTGCGTGGAATGTAGTAGATGCCAGCCAGGAGCAGCAATGCCCAATGGATCCATCGGTAAAAGAGGAGATATCGCCTTTGGCTACCCTCGCCAGCCCCTTCTACGAAGGGGTATGACAGACAAATGTTGATGTAGTCTAAGCGTACCTGCGTCTCGGCATTAAAATGTGACGCACAGGTGATCACATCTCTGTGGTACCAAGAGTACCAGATGGCAGAGAAGCCTCCGAGGAGGACCCAGAAAGTCCACTGGTAGTGCATCTTCAGCACCATGCCATCACATGGTGCTGTGCAGGGCGAGGCCCGCTTATTGAAGATATTGACAACATTTCCGACAATCTGCCGGATGATGTCAAAGGATCTTCCGCTCTGGCCTGGCATTACCATTCCTCTCTCTCTGGAAAGGGAGAACTACATTACTGGTTCAATCGCATCTTCCTTCAACGGCTGTATTTCACAATATCTCATTTTTTTCAATCAAAAAAAAAAAAAAAAGGAAGCTATTTACCAATCAAAAGCAATTTCTGAAAACAATCAATCTCTACTGATATAAATCAAAATAAAAAAAAACTTTAAATGTGATCAAATTGCCAACAAAGTTTTAGTATGTCATTTCTTTTATGGAACCTTTAAACCTCAATCTTTACAGATGAAGGAAGAAATGAAATCTGACATGCAAGTGAGCTGAACTGAAAGATATATAAACCCAACACTACAGCATGCAAAACAAAAACTTTAACATTTACCTATTTAATTTACAAAATTCTGGTTTCTACTGAACCTCGTTAGATGGCTCTTAAAGCCAACTGCAAAATGAAAGTGCATATATTAGCATAAGAGTAAATATCTAACCTAAAAAGGCATCAGCTTTAGATTTATAAGAAGATTATTGTTCTATAACCTATTTGTGAGTTGGAGTGTCAGCTAGAGCAGGTCTCTCTTTCTTCTAAAGCTTCAAAAAAAAGGGGGCAGAGCAATGGGCATAACAAGAAATTCTGCCAAGAGCAAGAGACTTCCAAAAAAAATTTTTGAAACATCTAGCACTATGAAGTGGGCACTAATGTGGTAACTATTCAGCTCTGCTAACACTACTCCAGCAGTAGTAGCAATGATGATCTTCAAATGCACAACTGTCTTTGAGCCTGGGATGGCATCAGCTGAGCATATATATGTATATATATATTCTTCACCTGGCCATCGACGGCAGCAGAAATCCACATCTGGTTCAAGATGGAGGATTTCAGCTCCCAAGGACAATGGCTTCTGTGGTTTAAGGCTTAATTAAGGAGGAAAAAATAATGAAGTGCTCAGAGTAAGACCACAGAGAGCACCCAACCACCAGACATGGCAAAGTGCCTCTCACAGTCATGCCACATTCCCACTCTCACCCTCCTGTGCACTCTAACCTCTCACTCACCCGTGCACTCCAACCAGTCACACCACCCATGCACTCCAAACTCTCACTCTCCCATGCACTCAAACCTCTCTCCCACCCTTGCACTCCAAACTCTCAACCACCCTTGCACTCAAACCTCTCTCCCACCCTTGCACTCAACTCTCACCCTTACCCTCCCCTGTACTCTGTGACAATTTACCCCACCCCTCCACCTCCTGATTGTTTCAACAGTATAATGACGCACATGACAAGTACATCCTCTAGGAACCAGGATACTACATATTAACTATTTGCACTCCTTCAGGGAGCAGTGTCACCCACACCATACAAGTAATTATGACATGAAATTTGAATAATCAAATTTGTAAATTTCCTCAATTTCTATATCAATTTTGACAAGAGACTCTGGCTTTGGAATCTACATACATTGGTCCCCTAAAATTATGGAAAACATCATAATTATATGAGTCAATAAACCCTTCATGAAACTTATCAAAACACAAAACTGAGTTGTGAACTGATATGGGAAACTGATCATTACTCTTTAACTGCTGGTTACAATGAAATAACAAAAGATTACCTTACTGATGAACACTTTTTAATCATAATATCAATTTTCAAAACTGGACAACATATTCTAAAATTTGATAAGAATAGCTCTCCTGGTGTGGAATTTAAAATCATTTTTTTTTAACAAAAGTACAATACACTTTTTATTCTGAACAAGCAGAGATTTGTTTTCTGTATTTTGCTTCCAAGGACTGAAAAATTTTGCACCATTTGTATATAAGCTTGTCATTCCTTCTCCATTACATTATATAAAAATAAATTTCATAGCATGCGTAATAATGAAGAACCAAAAATTTTGTATTTGAGCTTCTACACACACACACACACACACACACACATATATATATAATCAGGGAACATTCATACAAGCCACTGGGCATGCTGGATGGAGACATTTCTCCATTCCAGATATAAAAATTACAATAAACATGACCCACTTCACAGACCATCCTCATCAAGTAATAGGTCTGTATATAACATTAATCAGTTCCTATTGGCAGAAATTATCACAGTTACCCAAAGAAATGGGATAATGATGTTTTGTGTGATGGTTTTTCAATACTGTGGGATAATGACTGTTTTGTGTGATGGCCTCTGGATATAGTCTGGTGCATGGGGTTGTCCCGACTCCACCACACAAGGGCCTTCTGCCAAAATCTCCTTCATTTCAAAAAAAAAAAAAAAAAAAAGCAGGATCTTACATTCCTCCCATACCCAACATTCATCCTCCTATTACTTCATCAAGTTGCTCAATAATCACACGTGTAAATTTTTCCTCAAGATGGTTCAAATTTAACCTTATATCTATAGGGCACAAAACAATTTTCATGACAAAGACTAAAAAAATCATCCAAAGTTACTCAAAAGCAGTGAATACATATGAAAATGGCATGACTTTTAATATAATGTCTAATTCAAAAAAAGGTTGCTTTTAACTTTGAACAAGTTTATCAAAGTTCTAAGTCATTAGAAAATGACTTAAAACAAGTTCATCTAAGTTCTAAATCATTAGAGAATGGCTTAATTGCCTCTGAATAGCCTTTGAACCACCTTCCTCCTCCATGCATGGTCTTGCCTCGGTCATCCAAGACTCGAACTCGACTTCGAACTCACCTTTGGGTCTGAGGCTGCTTGGGTTTGGTCGCTGCCGAGTCGAACGATGCCAGAAGCTGACGTAAGCTGAGGTCGACCTCACTCATGTGCTGTGCTGCAGTGGCGACCGTAACACATCAGTATAATGACCAGAGCTCCATTGGGGACATGCTTGTCACCGCCGCCACGCTCTTCTATCTCTATGTCTCTCTCTATCTATCTTTCTCGTCTCTCTCTCTCTTTCTCCCAAACTTCTCCTCACACTCACCTCTCGTTGCTGTCAGAATTGCCTCATCACGCCTGTAATAGGTAAATAATCAGTCAGATACACGGGCCAATTATGTAGATAATCAGTCAGATACACGGGCCAAATATGTAGATAATCAGTCAGATACACGGGCCAAATATGTAAATAATCATTCAGATACACGGGCCAAATATGTAAATAATCATTCAGATACACGGGCCAAATATGTAAATAATCTGTAAGGTACACGGGCCAAAAACATACAAGTAATGTAATCAGTAAAGGGGTACAACTGACTCTCCATTCTCGTACAGTTAATGCCTACTTAAATCCTACACGTATACAAGATGTAGTCATAACTGGAGCATTTGTCTACTGGCGGGAGAAGACAAGGGGAAGGGGAGTAGGGAGGTTTTTAAGACGTGGTTAAGAGACAGGTTCAAGCATTCTGTCTTTTGGAGGGAGTGGATGAGGAGGGAGAGAGAGGGAGGTTTAAGACATGGTTGAGAGACAGGTTCAAGCATTCTGTCTTTCGGAGGGAGTGGACAAGGAGGGGAGTAGGGAGGTTTTAAGACGTGGTTAAGAGACAGGTTCAAGCATTCTGTCTTTTGGAGGGCGTGGACGAGGAGAGAGAGAGAGAGGTTTTAAGACGTGGTTGAGAGACAGGTTCAAGCATTCTGTCTTTCGGAGGGAGTGGACGAGGAGGGAGAGAGAGAGAGGCTTCAAGACGTGGTTGAGAGACAGGTTCAAGCATTCTGTCTTTTGGAGGGAGTGGATGAGGAGGGAGAGAGAGAGAGGCTTCAAGACGTGGTTGAGAGACAGGTTCAAGCATTCTGTCTTTTGGAGGGAGTGGACAAGGAGGGGAGTAGGGAGGTTTTAAGACATGGTTGAGAGACAGGTTCAAGCATTCTGTCTTTTGGAGGGAGTGGATGAGGAGGGAGAGAGAGAGAGGCTTTAAGACGTGGTTGAGAGACAGGTTCAAACACTGTCTTTTGGAGGGCGTGGACGAGGAGGGAGAGAGGGAGGTTTAAGACATGGTTGAGAGACAGGTTCAAGCATTCTGTCTTTTGGAGGGAGTGGATGAGGAGGGAGAGAGAGAGAGGCTTCAAGACGTGGTTGAGAGACAGGTTCAAGCATTCTGTCTTTTGGAGGGCGTGGACGAGGAGGGAGAGAGGGAGGTTTAAGACATGGTTGAGAGACAGGTTCAAGCATTCTGTCTTTTGGAGGGAGTGGATGAGGAGGGAGAGAGAGAGAGGCTTCAAGACGTGGTTGAGAGACAGGTTCAAGCATTCTGTCTTTCGGAGGGAGTGGACGAGGAGGGAGAGAGAGAGAGGCTTCAAGACGTGGTTGAGAGACAGGTTCAAGCATTCTGTCTTCTGGAGGGAGTGGACAAGGAGGGGAGTAGGGAGGTTTTAAGACATGGTTGAGAGACAGGTTCAAGCATTCTGTCTTTTGGAGGGAGTGGACAAGGAGGGGAGTAGGGAGGCTTTAAGACGTGGTTGAGAGACAGGTTCAAGCATTCTGTCTTTTGGAGGGAGTGGACGAGGAGGGAGAGAGAGAGAGAGAGAGAGAGAGAGAGAGAGAGAGAGAGGCTTTAAGACGTGGTTGAGAGACAGGTTCAAGCATTCTGTCTTTTGGAGGGAGTGGACGAGGAGGGAGAGAGAGAGAGAGAGAGAGAGAGAGAGAGAGAGAGAGAGAGAGAGAGAGAGAGAGAGAGAGAGAGAGAGAGAGAGAGAGAGAGAGGCTTTAAGACGTGGTTGAGAGACAGGTTCAAGCATTCTGTCTTTTGGAGGGAGTGGACGAGGAGGGAGGGAGAGAGAGGGATGCTTCAAGACGTGGCTGGAGCCCGACCCAAGATTCCCTCCCACAAGACTTGGTATTTGCGGGTGCCATTTCAAGGTAATTCTTGTATTCTCCATCACCCGCGCTTGCAAGATGCTTTCCCTTATGCTTGCGTTAACTACAACTAGAATGAATTCAGTTACGAAGGAAACCTACGTCATTCTTATATCTCATAATGAAATAAATGTGGTAAATGTGGAGTATATCATCTCTATCAGGCAACTAGCATCCAACCTCTGCCCCCTGCCCCATACCACTCACTCACTCCTCACCACCCACCTACCAGCCCACAACACCAACCACTCGCTCACAACCCACCCACCAGCCCACAACACCTACCACTCGCTCACTCGCTCACAACCCACCCACCCAGCCCACAACACCTACCACTCGCTCACTCGCTCACCACCCACCTACCAGCCCACAACACCAACCACTCGCTCACAACCCACCCACCAGCCCACAACACCTACCACTCGCTCACTCGCTCACAACCCACCCACCAGCCTACAACACCTATCACTCGCTCACTCCTCACCACCCACCTACCAGCCCACAACACCTACCACTCGCTCACTCGCTCACAACCCACCCACCAGCCTACAACACCTATCACTCGCTCACTCCTCACCACCCACCCACCAGCCCACAACACCTACCACTCGCTCACTCGCTCACAACCCACCCACCAGCCTACAACACCTACCACTCACTCACTCCTCACCACCCACCTACCAGCCTACAACACCTACCACTCGCTCACTCCTCACAACCCACCCACCCAGCCCACAACACCTACCACTATCTCACTCGCTCACAACCCACCCACCCAGCCTACAACACCTACCACTCGCTCACAACCCACCCACCAGCCTACAACACCTACCACTCGCTCACAACCCACCCACCAGCCTACAACACCTACCACTCGCTCACAACCCACCCACCAGCCCACAACACCAATCACTCGCTCACAACCCACCTACCACCCATCCACCAGCATCACCAAAATACAACCCGTTTCAACATTTTTGTTTCCGTGGATATAAATAATCCTGGCTTACATACCCAGCAATCACACTACTACTACGATTACAATGTACAAAACTAGTCAATGTACCTAAAAGAGTACTACCCCTACGATCACATTGTACAAAACGAGTCAATATACCTAAAAAGTACTCTTCCAATGTACAGAACTGATCACCATCCCTAAAAAGGTACTACCACTACGATTACAATGTACAAAACTAGTCAATATACCTTAAAAAAGTACCTTTGCTATGATTTCAACGTACAAAACTAGTCGCTATACCTTAAAAGTACATCCTAAAAGGTGAACTAGTATTAAACTAATCGCTATACCTTAAAAGTACATCTTAAAAGGTGAACTAGTTCGTTCAAACTGGTAAGGAGTTGCTCTATTCATTACATAATATAAAATGAGGATTACCGGATAGATAAGAGTACAGAAAATGACTTAAAGTGGAGCAAGGGTGCCAGACGTAGCCCACCTTAAATTTAGGGGCTTAAAAGGGTTTAATCGAATTGAGGGCATATGTTCATCCCACTGGCTTAAAGTGAGGCTTCAAAAATATCTATATACATATTCAGGTGACTCAAATTGGACGAGCGAGTTCACAGAACTTGATTTCAATCAAAATACTTTCACATCCATCTTTGGCTTGGCTTGTGCCATGCTCCCATTGGCCCATTCCTTGTAGTACAAGAACTACGGATTGGGCACGGTGGTTGAGAGTACAAAATGTACATAGTACGAAATAACGGAACTTAAAATGACTAGTTCGTTTTCTCTTTTTTCTTCCTTCATCTTCAACCAAATCACCGGCAGATATTTCATAATTGGACCATATGTTTGCCAAAGGGTGGTTTACCATATTGGAAAACGCGACATGGAAAAAGCCGGTGTGTTTTGGTTTTAAGAGCCTAGGACACCTCCCCCCCCCCACCACCACCCCTCTCTTCAGCCGGCTTCAGTGAACAAACTGTTCATTTCGGTCAGGTGAACTGTTCATTTTCTCTCGGCTGAAGAGGCTCCCGTAGACTCAGGACCAGAATATATGTTGTATTCCTTGTATCTCACCTGATGATGTGATTATTACACGAAAGTGCACTTGGGAACTTGTGTTTCATATCCCCGCGAACTCCTAGGAATATATATATATATATATATATATATATATATATATATATATATATATATATATATATATATAAATATATATACAGATTACGATGTCATTTCGGATTTCTAATCACGTATTTCACAAGCCACCATGACGAGCAACCAGTCGCGTGCATTATCAATTCTACTCACAGCTAACAACCCATTATAACTTGTACAGTTTCTGGCCACAACCCATGTGGGGGTAATCACCTCGCCAACTATTGGCCACCCTAATTAATGGCCAACATCGAAAAGATACGAGTTTCTTAACAGGTGGTTTTTGACTATAAAATACAACCGGATTATATAAATAATTTTCTTTAATAATGAATGCCCCTCATTATGCAAAACACCTATATATATATATATATATATATATATATATATATATATATATATATATATATATATATATATATATATATATATAATATTCTCAGTACAGATTAACACACTTCTTGCTCTATTAAGTATATATATATATATATATATATATATAAACTTTATCATATACATAACTCATATCCCTTGAAACTACTCAATCAACTATCAAGTATCCATAATCGTTACCACGTTACCATTATCGTTACTATATTCGTTACGTTACTCATATCCCTTGACGTTACCAGGAATACTGGTAATTGCCCACAGATCTTAAGGTATTCAGTTACTCGTATGAACATCCAGTTCTTCCTCCACTTTAGCTGATCACAAAGAAATTCTGGGCCATTGTGTTTGTTTACATTAGAATAATGTAGACCATTAAAAGACACCCCCCTCCCCACAAATCACTAATTAACTGATCACCATTCGACAATAGTCTGCAATTCGGTCGTTAATACGAACTACACACACACACACACACACACACACCAGCACAAAACAACGTAATTCGGGGGCATTAAACCATAAAAAAAGAAGTATATTCTATAAGCTCATTAGCGATTTGCGGGATGTTTCCAACCGCACAATGAACCAAAAAACTGCTCACTTTACCAGGGTTAAATCACATAGCAATAACACTATAGATAGATAGCAATAACACTATAGATAGATCGATCTTTTTTTTTTAAAGCCATATAGTCTCTTTCTTTTTTCTTTCATTACCAAAACACTTTTGGGTATTCTCAGCTCCACCATAGCTACTAATACCACCGCTTTCACCCCCCCCTACACACACACACCTCACGAAGCCGAGTCGAAAGAGATCCAGGAGGGGGTCTTAGGCATGTATTGGGGTCCTTGCGACAGCTCCCCTTCGCATTATCCTTCACTCCGTGTTACTCTCGCAAGTTCGGCGTTGCACTTGGCCTGGACGCAGAACAACGGACGTCTAAGACCACTCGTGAACTGCGTGCCGTTTCGGCGCCGGGCCTTACTAAAGCCACTCACTGTGGAGCGAGCGCACAAACTCGCTGGATTTCTTTGTCTCCGGACGCGCATCCCCCGTTTTCTGTGGCTTCAGGCTCAACCACACATACAGTGGGGCCACCGTTCACTTCCCACACCACCACCACTACCACCCCCCCACACACACACACGAAATAGTTGAGCGTCTGCCACTTACACGCTTTTAAGAGAAAGACTGCGAGACACACTTCAAATTTTATGGTTTTTCCAATGCACTAAGACACCAGGTCACTTGCTCCATACGATTTCAACGCCTCACTAGCAATGATCTTGAGTTTTATATATATATATATATTATATATATATATATATATATATGTGTGTGTGTGTTGAGAGATGGGGTTGTTTTGTGAGGCAGACTCGCTTACCTGTAACTTGCACCGTCTGTTCTCCCTCGTATGACCGTGGGCGGGCAACACACCACCAGACTCTGTCTGCCTGTAAAGGATATGATGCCAGGCAGCATTTAAAATTTTGGGGGTCTCTAGCCACTGCTGTTCGACAAGCTCTCTCTTTCTCTCTCTGTCTTTCCCCTTCCCTTTACCTTTTCTTTTAAAGCTAAAGACACTTGACACAGGTGTTTTTTTTTAAGCTAATGCCCCCTTTTCTTTAAAGACATTGGTCGTTTTTTAAGCACAGGCGTTTAAATACGTGAAGGCAAAAATGCCGACTTGCGCATTCATTGACTCACCTACAACTGTCCGAAGCAGCTAACTCCATTGTGATTGGCTGTTGAGGCCAGTGGGAGTGGTTTCTGGGCCGGCCGGAGGGGAAGCGGGTAGGAGAGGAGGGGTTGTTGGGGGGTTGAGGAGGGGGGAGGTGGATTAGGGGGTTCATTTGAGGGAGGGAGGGAGGGAAGGGAAGGGAGGTGAGTGGGGGTAGCCACAGCGGTTGCTAAGTCGCCATTCTCTTACACACAGTTCATCTCTTTTTTCAAAGGTATTTACGTGTCTTTTAACCAAATCACAGCGAACGAACCCCCATCCCCTACATCCCACATTTCCACAAGCCATACTACTTGCTCCCGTTAAGGGATTAGGGCATAGGAGGAGAGGCAGGAAAAAGGGTGGGGGGAAAAATAAGAGGAGAAATGGAGGCATTGGAGGATCAGTTCAGACGGTGCGGTGAGGTCCCGCGTTCCTTTACTTTGTCGACGTCCTCGCGCCTTTGTGAGGCAAAGGAAGATCTCGTATTCACCTCCCTCGACAAACGGAAGGGAGGAATTTATAGCCCAAAGACTCTGTCTATCTGTCTGTCTGTCGTTCCAAGACGTGGCGAAGACAGAGAGGAGGAGGAATGAGTCAATTTTGAAAGCTTGGATCAGCAAGGTTTTTGACGTCTTGGGTTCCCGTAACCAGTGAATGACGCGGGGTGGTACCCACACTCTCTGTCTGTCTGTCTGTCTATCTCTTGTTCCAGGACGTGGCGGAGACAGAGAGAGAGAGAGAGAGAGAGAGAGAGAGAGAGAGAGAGAGAGAGAGAGAGAGAGAGAGAGAGAGAGAGAGAGAGAGAGAGAGAGAGAGAGAGAGGAGGAGGAATGAGTCAATTTTGAAAGCTTGGATCAGCAAGACAGACAGACCCCTGAGGTTTTTGAACGTCTTGGGTTCCCGTAACCAGTGAGTGACGCGGGGTGGTACACCCACACTCTCTGTCTGTCTGTCTGTCTCTTGTTCCATGGCGGAGACAGAGAGACAGACAGACAGACAGACAGAGAGAAGAAGGAGGAATGAGTCAATTTTGAAAGCTAGGATCAGAAAGACAGACAGACCCCTGAGGTTTTTGAACGTCCTATGTTCCCGTAACCAGTGAGTGACGCGGGGTGGTACACACTCACACACCATTTTCTAATCACACACACACACACACACACCATTTTCTAATCTCACTGGCTTTAAAATGTTGCTCTTGAGGGTTTCTACGCAATACGTTCAGCATTCTGAGGAGTGATTTACATAAATGGACACTTAACCTATTATAACCGTTAGGCGTATTTAACTTCTTTTTTTAACGTGCCAGAATATGCTAATTAATTAGTGTTGGGTGTATTCGTACACACTTGGGGGGTTGTACTATGATGAACTGTTAGAGTGCTTGTTAGAGTGTGTGTGTGTATGTGTGTGTGTGTGTGTGTGTGTTGGTCAATCGTGGCTTAGCAAGAAGGTTGAAATGTGGTCGTGGAAGGCCTATTTATTTGGACCACCCTCCAACATCCAGCCATTACGAAAACATGACATGGTAAATCATTAAACTCCTGTATGAACACACACACACACACACACACAACACACACAACACACACACACACACACACACACACACACACATACACACACTTGGGGCACTGGTAGACACAGGGGAAGGACCCCTGTACCATACCATCTGTTGATGTTATATATAAAGTCCTCTATAAATTCAAAACATCTCCTCTACATACGCACATACACGTCGTGTGGAGGGGAGGGGAGTGTGTGAGAGTGAGTCTAGGGTCAATGTGTTTGCCCTACCACTGCCTCGTGTACAATAATCTATTTCTATCTATCGTAGTGCATTCCATACCTAAACACGTCTCCATTGATCCTCTCACAACCCATACGTTAATGTGTTTACTTGTCACTCCCTCATGTACCACAAACAATCTATTTTTATCTATCGTACTACATTCCTGCCTATTAGGGGGCAACACAAGGTTTTTATGTCATTCATTACGATATGCATCATCTCATTCATAAATATCTTAGTAACAAGAATACTTCCTTTCCATATATATATATATATACATATATATATATATATATATATATATATATATATATATATATATATATATATATATATATATATATATATATATTCCTATGAGTCCACGGGGAAAATGAAACACGAAAAGTTCCCAAGTGCACTTTCGTGTAATAATCACATCATCAGGGGAGACACAAGAGAGAAATATAACAGTCAGTTGATATACATCGAAGAGACGAAGCTAGGACGCCATTTGGTATATATATATATATATATATATATATATATATATATATATATATATATATATATATATATATATATATATAAGGTTCCATCTACTGGAATTACTCCTATCTCTTTTTTTTTCTGTCATCTCACTCTAATTACCTCTAACAGCCTCGTTAGGAGGTAGTGGTGTGTTGATGAATGCCACCACACCACACCCCACCTTGTCACGTCGTAATGAGGGAACTAGCATGGGTCATTACGAAACATACAAGTCCCCATAACAATTGTCTATAGGACAAAAATGGCTAGTAAAAATACCATTTCATATCTTTAATGGGAATTATTATATGCCCTTGGCACTGAATAGGGTCGTTAAAAACCCACAACCTTAAAGCTATAAAAACACATCCAAACCTTCGTTCAAAACTGCCCAAAAGACCTTACCTTCCACTACTGTACGAGGCAGTTTGATATACAAATCTACTACGAATACATTTCAGAACCAATGAGCATCCATTATTTCTTGACCCATCCGGTAGCGCCATTCTAAGAACTTTTCTCATGTCACCCGGAACATTATTCCTGTTATTAAGAACATTATTCACATCCCCCAGAACATGATTCATTCAACTGTCGTAATTCTTCTTCCCTTGTTATCTTGGGCGTCGCTAAGCTGCGGCGAAGTCCACCAACAGTGTCGATGTGGTGACACTCCATCCGTCGGAGGGGTAGGGATGGAGACACCGTGTTTTTAATATGTGAGTGAGTGAGTGTGGTCAAGCGAGGGGGAAGAGGAGGAGGTAGGGAAGGGCCCCTAGCCTCTCCCAGCGTCAGTGGCAGCCACGCCACGCCTCACTGGCTCCTCTGGCTTCGACGGAAGTCCTCCTCCTCCTCCTCCTTCACCTCCTCCTTCACCATCTCTTTCCCTGAATGTCTCTCGTCCAAATTGCCCTAATGTCTCTCCTATATACACTATCTCTCTCTCTCTACTCATCTGTGAGCCTTCCTAGTGGCCATGGCTGACCCTCTGAGCGATGCAGGAGCCCCCCTATAAACAGAACCCCCTGGGGCACTAACAGAACCCCCACTGGGGCACAGAACCCCCTGGGGTACGAAGCAAACAAGCAAGCATATTTGACCAGCCCCCCTTTTGCCAAATCTAATGCCTCGTCTTTTTAATTTTTTCCTTGTACTTGTTTCTTCCTAAACCATCATCTCTCTCTCTCTACCCATTATCTCTCTCTCTCTACCCATTATCTCTCTCTACCTATTCCTGACCTATGACCCATGGCGCGGCGCCCCCCCCCCCCCTTCACCATCAACCTAAACCCGCCCCTATTCGAATCCCTGACCTTTTAAGATGAGTTTCTTTGAAAGAATCCAACACCATCTGGGCTTTGTACCAACTCCCTCACGTGTACCCCCTCTGTAATCCCCCCCTCACGTGTATCCCTTCCTCTGTGATGCCACAAGCAATCCTCCCTCCCTCCTTCCCTCTTTCCCTCCCTCTTTCCCTCCCTCACCTTTTAAACCCCACAGACTCGAACCCCTCGAACCCACCACCCCCCAACCCTCACTGCTTGCACAGCGCCCCCTCTCTCTAACCCCCAGAGAGTTTTCCCTTCCTCTCTCTCTAACCCCCAGAGAGTTTTCCCTTCCTCTCTCTAACCCCCAGAGAGTTTTCCCTTCCTCTCTCTAACCCCCAGAGAGTTTTCCCTTCCTCTCTCTAACCCCCAGAGAGTTTTCCCTTCCTCACTCTAACCCCCAGAGAGTTTTCCCTTCCTCTCTCTAACCCCCAGAGAGTTTTCCTTGCCCTCCAACAGAATCATTTCTTCCCCCAGCAACAGCGACACCCCAGACACCCCACGCACCTCTGGTTTTCCTTAGGGTAGATCTCCACACACCTACCTCACCCCCCTTACCCATCTACAATATCTACGTGTCTACCAGTCTACCGTTCATAAGTTACGTGGATACACACCTACCTCACCCCCTTTACCCATCTACATTATCTACGTGTCTACCAGTCTACCGTTCATAAGTTGCGTGGATACACACCTACCTCACCCCCTTTACCCATCTACATTATCTACGTATCTACCAGTCTACCGTTCACAAGTTACGTGGATACACATCTACCTCACCCCCTTTACCCATCTACATTATCTACGTATCTACCAGTCTACCGTTCATAAGTTACGTGGATACACAGACCCCATCCGCACAGACCACCCCACCTCTCATGGTCTTCTCAAGGGAGTGGGGACTGTTACCATTGCATGGGAAACGTGTCGGGGCCACTGGAGGCTGTGGCAACCACTGGCATTCCCAGTTCTCCATTGCCTCCACACACACACACACACACACACACACACACACACACACACACACACACACACACGAGCTATACCCCAATGATCGCTTCCCCCTGCGACGAGGGGGGGGAGGGGAAGAACGAGCTATATTGAAGAGGGGGAACAACGAGCTATAGTAAGGAGGGGGAAACAACGAGCTATACTGAGGAGGGGGAAACAACGAGCTATATTGAGGAGGGGGGAACAACGAGCTATACTGAGGAGGGGGAACAACGAGCTATATTGAGGAGGGGGAACAACGAGCTATAATGTGGAGGGGGAAACAACGAGCGATATTGAGGAGGGGGAACAACGAGCTATAATGTGGAGGGGGAAACAACGAGCGATACTGAGGAGGGGGAAACAACATATTGAAGAGGGGGGGAACAACGAGCTATAATGTGGAGGGGGAAACAACGAGCTATATTGAGGAGGGGGGAACAACGAGCTATATTGAGGAGGGGAAACAACGAGCTATATTGAGGAGGGGGAACAACGAGCTATATTGAGGAGGGGGGAACAACGAGCTATATTGAGGAGGGGGAAATAATATGACGGCTTGGGGAATTCAGGTGAAATGACCTCCTCCCCCCCTATCAAAATGAACCTGGTCTTGAAATTTATTAGAAGCAGTCAGTGAGTGAGAGGGGCTGTGAGAGTGACAGGTGTGTGGGTGTGAGAGTGACGGGTACGTGGCTGTGAGAGTGACAGGTGTGTGGCTGTGAGAGTGACGGGTACGTGGCTGTGAGAGTGATGGGTGGGTGGCTGTGAGAGTGACAGGTGTGTGGGTGTGAGAGTGATGGGTGGTCTGGCTGTGAGAGTGATGGATGGTCTGGCTGTGAGAGTGACGGGGAAGTGGCTGTGAGAGTGATGGATGGTCTGGCTGTGAGAGTGATGGATGGTCTGGCTGTGAGAGTGACGGGGAAGTGGCTGTGAGAGTGATGGGAAGGTGCAGACCCACCCATACCAAGTGAACTCACTGTGAGAACACGCTTACAGAACGCAAGAGAACGCTGATGAACGCAAGAGAACGCTGAAGTTGAACAAAGAACTGTTCAACGAAGAACATTGCAAGATCTGTTATGAAGAGATGGGAATGCAGGTGGAGAGATAAGAGAGGAGACAACATCAGTGGGAGATAAGCCAGTGGAGAGATAGAGAGATAATACTTATCAGTGGGAGATAAGCTGATCCTTGGTACTACTTAAAAGCTTAATAGCTGACCCTTGGGGCTACTTACAAGCTTAATAGCTGGCCCTCGGCGCTACTTACAAGCTTAATAGCTGACCCTTGGTGCTATTTACAAGCTTAATAGCTGACCCTTGGTGCTATTTACAAGCTTAATAGCTGACCCTTGGTGCTACTTACAAGCTTAATAGCTGACCCTTGGTGCTATTTACAAGCTTAATAGCTGGCCCTCGGCGCTACTTACAAGCTTAATAGCTGACCCTTGATGCTATTTACAAGCTTAATAGCTGGCCCTTGGTACTACTTACAGGGCTAAATGCGTCACGATAGGCGAGGCCAACACATGACCAAGTCATAAGAGAGAGAGAGAGAGAGAGAGAGAGAGAGAGAGAGAGAGAGAGAGAGAGAGAGAGAGAGAGAGAGGTGGATTCGTATCTCGTGCAGCGAAGCGAACCTATCCGTCGATTCGAATCTTTCTCTTCGAACGAGTTGACCAGACAACTCTGTAATGCTTCGCCTCCGGGGCCTTTGAGCAACCCACAGCGTCGGCTGAATATTCCACTCCATTGCCCCTCGTCCACCCTTCGAATATAACCATTAGTTTCGAAGGGCGATTCGAAACTCTTATTAGTGGGTCGATTCTTCGAAATGACCCAGTGTTTGTTCGTATTCCTTCAAACGTCTCTTAATACTTGAGATGTGAACCCCGAAGGTTCGGGTTCAGTGTTTCGAACTTTGTCTCGGATCTCTGTTCGACCGTGACGAGACAGTGAGACTTGTACAGACTTTCTAATCTGGATTTTAAGCCACACACACACACACACACACACACACACAAGGGGTTCGTTAACTATCTACGTTAAACGAGCAGTGGCTACACACTCTGTGGGGGAAAGGGGTCCGTTAACCATCTACGTTAAACGAGCAGTGGCATAGATTTATCTATCAAAAAAACTAGTTTGTTTTTCTTGTGGACCTGTTTAGTTTCACTGGTAATTTGGTGGAGGTTCATATCTTCTGAGGTTCGAGACGGGTTCGGTCATATGTATTGCCTATCCAAGTCTCAGACCATCTGTGGGGGGTTCGTGACACTGTGAGGAAGATGGTACGACCCCTCCACCCCACCTACCTACCTACCTCACACCCCCCCAATCTTGTGTGCATGCTGGAACGACCCTTGAACACGACGCCTTTAATGGCCTGGTCAAAGGCCCTTGAGCCTTTGATGGTCTGGTCAAAGGCCCCTTGAACCTCTAATGGTTTGGTCAAAGGTTAATGAGCCTTTAATGGTCTGGTTAAAGGCTTTTGAGCCTTTAATGGTCTGGTGTCCGATATTTTCTTATCTTTTATCTCTATAAACTGAGACATTTTCTTATCTTTTATCTCTCTGTAAACTGAGACATTTTCTTATCTTTTATCTCTCTATAAACTGAGACATTTTCTTATCTTTTATCTCTCTATAAACTGAGACATTTTCTTATCTTTTATCTCTCTATAAACTGAGACATTTTCTTATCTTTTATCTCTCTATAAACTGAGACATTTTCTTATCTTTTATCTCTATAAACTGAGACATTTTCTTATCTTTTATCTCTCTATAAACTGAGACATTTTCTTATCTTTTATCTCTCTATAAACTGAGACATTTTCTTATCTTTTATCTCTCTATAAACTGAGACATTTTCTTATCTTTTATCTCTCTTTAAACTGAGACATTTTCCAAATTGTACAGGAAATCAATCAAGGATTTTTTTCCCTCGATAAATTTGCAAGAAAAATGCTACGAAATCGAACGAAACTTTGCACAGGCCAATTTTTTTGCAGCTAAATATTTTGTTTTGAAAGACACATAAGAACTTATTCTATCAAAACTGTACGATTAAATATTGCTTTAAAAATCAAATAAGATCTTATTCTATTAAAACCATACAATCAAATATTGTTTTAAATATCAAATAAGATCTTAATCTATTAAAACTATACAATCAAAACCCTCATATTCATCAAGTGTAGAGTATATTCTCTCAAAAGTAGATAACATACGTTGTAAGAGTATGTTAGGATGATATGCTTAAATGGAATAGAGCCAATGGAATGGACGGTTCAACAGTATTTCTATTCCATGTTCTTAACTCTCAATCCAGCACTTAATTTCTGCTTAAACGCTAGGAAACTATTACCCTGTCCTGTTCCTTCCCGCCATCGCCCAGAGGGGAGGAGACAAGAGAGCCTCGGCTCATGTAATCTGAACCCTTTTGTGCCCATATGGGAGAGAACTCGATTCCCCTCCTTTTATAACCTCTTATAAAAATATCTGATCTAATTCCCTTTGACAAATACCCAATGGTGTCTCGTTCAGCTAAATGAAGCAAGGTGACACACAGGTATCTATAAAGTGTATGAAATATGAGGTATTAACATTGATTTTACCCCCAGTCCTCCCCCTCCTCAACACTTTACTAGGGGGGAGGATTTATTAAGTTCATATTTCGATTCGGCCCCTTCAATATCACCAGCAAGGGAAATTAGCCCAGTGGGTCAGGTGGAATAAGGGTCATTCTTCCTCGGCTCTTGGGTAGCCCAGGTGTTTATTGGGATGTAGACAAAAGGTGGGACAAGGGATAGATTCCAGTGCTGATGTGTCACATCTCGTCCAACATTTCGCTATACAATTATTCCCCCTCGCCTTCACCCAGCCGTCACAGATATAACGCATATGAAGCATGTGTTACAACCGTATTTTCGTGGGTTCTCGGCGTAACTCAAGAACGTAAGGAGGGTCCTGTTCGTTATAGGAGGTTCCGGAGATGTGGCAACGGTGAGAGGGTAAGGAGGAGGCTGGAGGGAGGCAGAGGAATGGCGAGGTGGAGGGAGGAGGTTGACCAAAGGAAATAGCATGGGTAAATAATATGTTACCTTTACCTATATTACACTTCAGAGAACCAGTCCCTCTCCAATGATCATAATGGAGTAACGTCTAATCTATCTCTATAAAATATAGAGAACTATTAACTCTATATCCGGTACGAGAAAAAGTACAGAATTTCAATTCTCCGTGGAAGAAGGTAAAAAGTCCTGGAAATCTGGACTGGTCGCCTTTAATTACTGTGTGAGAGAGAGAGAGAGAGAGAGAGAGAGAGAGAGAGAGAGAGAGAGAGAGAGAGAGAGAGAGAGAGGTCGGCCGAGGTGCGAGGTTAACGGGGGGGGGGGGGTTAGCAGTGCCCAATGGAACTGCCCACACTCACCATCAAAACAAACCTTTTTCCCTTGTGAAAAATAACCATTCACTACATATTCTCACTATCCCGGCGGTGCTAGATGCATATAAAAATCATAATAAAACCCACTGAAATCCACTGCAATGGAATCTTTTAGATTTGAAGGGGGGAAAGAAGAAGAAGAAGTAGTTGAAGGGGGTGGTCGTCTGCCCAACACAGAGAGAGTGTTGGAACATGGCAACAGCTGCCACACTTCGCCTCCCGTCTCCCTGGCGTACTATATTAACTCTCGTCTCTCATTTAATCGACAAACATCGCAACGGGATCTTACAATCTGTGATAGACTATAAAATCTATCAAGCCACAATAATAGAGGGAAATATCAGTACTAAATACTGCGCGGGAGGCAGTGGCTGCCCTAGTTTCCCAGTGGTTGGTCTTCTAAAAAAAAATATATATATGATTAACAACTTAATTCCTGTAGTTCCATGGAACAAGGTGGTTTTCGACCAGGTCCATCGAAGGAGCAACTTACGATCGAATGGGTTGTCACTATGTTCCTTACAGCGAAAGACCAGAAATATATCATTCCCTATAGCAAGAAATCCCATGTTAGGACAGAGGCAAGTATGTGTGTGTGTGTGTGTGTCCCCTAACCCCCCAACGGGTCGGTGATGGGGGAAGGGGGATGGGCATGGTTTGGGGGAGGGGTGGTGGATGCGGGTAGTAGGTGCGACCAGGCCCTCTCGTTCAAATGACTGCCATTTGGTCTTAGTTTATTATTTATCCCTTCTCCAGATCTCCCTGTGGAGGTGTGTTTCTAACTAGGTTCCTGCTCCTGAAGAAGGGATGGTCGAAGATTGTATGATAAGGTAGGGCGCCCTTGATACAACCCATGTAGATCTGTAGACCCCCAACACACACACTATGGCTGAAAAGCAATTTATACTTAAGTGTTTCTAACTAACTACCCTTTTTTAAAGGTTCCTGCTCCTGAAGGAGGGATGGTCGAAGACTGTACGATAAGGTAGGGCGCCCTTGACACGACCCATGGAGTAACGCTGGAGTAACGTAGCTAACTACGTCCACGGGCGCAATGGCTCTCGCCCACGTCCATAGAACGCCCTCTCGCTGGGGGAGAAGAATACTGTTCCTAAAGCCCATGGCTCTGTGTTTTCCCTCCCTCGAGAGATGTAGACGAAGAAGGGGCTGAAAGAGGAGGGGGAAGTGTTGGACAGGGCTGAGAGGTGTAGACGAAGGAGGGGCCGAAGGAGGAGGATTGGACAGGGCTGAGAGGTGTAGACGGAGGGGGAAGTGTTGGCCAGGGCTGAGAGGTGTAGACGAAGGAAGGGCTGAAGGAGGAGGATTGGACAGGGCTGAGAGATGTAGACGAAGGAGAGGCTGAAGGAGGAGGAGGAGGATTGGACAGGGCTGAGAGGTGAGACGAAGGAGAGGCTGAAGAAGGAGGAGGAGGAGGAGTGGACAGGGCTGAGAGGTGCAGACGAAGGAGGGGCTGAAGAAGGAGGGGGAAAGTGTTGGACAGAGCTGAGAGGTGTAGACGAAGGAGGGGCTGAAGAAGGAGGGGGAAGTGTTGAACTGGGCTAAGAGATGTAGACGAAGGAGAGGCTGAAGGAGGAGGAGGAGAGGATTGGACAGGGCTGTGTGGCGAGCTGGTACGGCCGTGGGGGTTTGGGGGTGGAAGGACGGTGTGGTTCCATCAATGAGGTTGGCCCGGGGCTTGGCCGGGCCCCACTGTATACACCTCCGCTTCCCCGGCCCAAACCCCAGCCACCACCATCTTGTCCAACGCCAAGATGGGACCCCCATTTCTATCCCTTTCGTGGCCCTTAGATCAAATATAGGGACACCAGAGGCCTCCCTTTAGAAGCCGAGTTGAGTTCATACACCTCTCTTGGTGATTACGTCGAACGAGGTGATTTAGCAGTTAAATGTAACATAACTGAACACAAGGAGTGTGTGGTAGGGCGCTGGTCCTGGGGGTGAGTGTGTGTGTGTGTGTGTCTGTGTTTTTACGCCACCATTCCTATAGCCCAGCCATTATCATCACTACTATCTCACTCTAACCCATCTTTAATATCAAATCTTTATATTTCAGGCGCTGAAATGAACATCAATATGATATGGAAGTAGAATAAGTGTAATTTTACTGAAAGGGTGGGTGGTGGTTGTGGTGTCGACGTGGCAACGTCTAGCTGGCCGGCCCGGCCGCGGCGTACATGTGGCACCGCCGCATTAAGTGTTGGGAGGGAGGGGTAGAGTATGGCGGTGCTGCCTCCAGGCGAGCTTCCACTCTTTTTTTAAATCTTGTATTCCTCTGTAGAACAGACCCCGGTCCACGGTTCGAACCGCCGATTTTTCATGCCATGGCTCAGGTGGAGGTGGAGACCTATGCCACGATGGCGTTCTTCGTGGCGTTAAGATGTGAGAAGAGGGAGAGTAAATGGGTGTGAGTAAGTTAGGTGACCGCCAAGCCAGCCAGCTCATAGGATGCCTGCTTGTTGGAGGGACAGACCACCAGCTCAGGACTCTCTCCCTCCCTCCCTCCCTCACTCTCCCTCCCTCCTTCACTCTCTCTCCCCCTCCATCATCACTTCTCCAACACTGCAGGGAAGACACCATCACTAGCTTCTCTCCACCACTCGTCTTTATTCACCAAAAGGCGAGTTCAAAGACCATTTGAGTCTCCAACAAAGTCATTTCGAACAGGCCATCCCGCCTATCTCCAACACTAACACCACCATGACGAGTGCTTCTCCAACACGGTTGGTCTGGGGGTGACAACGTCTCCAACATTGACCAGCCACCACCTGTTCCCCCACCACGAGTTACGTGCCTGTTACCACCACTTTGCCAACACTACGGAGCTGCCACCACCATCACAAGTCCCCCAACACCACACACCTGCCACCACCCGCCTGCCAACACTGGTAACCTGCCACCACAAGTCCCCAACACCACAGACCTGCCAACACTAGAAAACCTGCCACCACAAGTCCTCAACACCACAGACCTGCCACCACCCGCCTGCCAACACTAGAAAACCTGCCACCACAAGTCCCCAACACCACAAGTCCCCAACGCAACAGCCAACACCAGAGACCTGCCACCAACACCACAGCCAACACCAGAGACCTGCCACCAACACCAAAGCCAACACCAGAGACCTGCCACCACCCGCTACCAACACAATTACCAACACCATGCCGAAGCATGACAACAACAGTTAGGTGAATCTGTCTCCACCACAAACATCAAGGTGTCGTATCCTGTTTCACCACAGAACACGGATCGCTGCCACCACGGCCACACGCCACCCTTCAGTCCACCTGTTCCACATACACCACGTCCACCTACACTATCCTGCACCATACACCACATCCACCTAAACTATCCTGCACCATACACACATCCACCTACACTATACATACCCCCTACACTATCCGGCACCACACATCCACCTACACTATACACACCCCCTACGCTATCCTGCACCATACACACCCCCTACGCTATCCTGCACCATACACATCCCCCCCTACACTATCCTGCACCATACACATCCCCTACATTATCCTGCACCATACACATCCCCTACACTATCCAGCACCATACACCACATCCCCTAGAAGGCGACTAAAAGGGGAGGGAGCTGCGCGGGGGGCTGGAAATCCTCCCCTCTCAGTTTTTAATGTTCCAAAAGAAGGAACAGAGAAGGGGGCCAAGTGAGGATATGCCCTCTAAGGCTCAGCCCTCTGTTCTTAGCGCTACCTCGCTGACGCGGGGAATGGCATCTTGTGTCTGCTTAGATCAGGTCAATTGACCACACGTTGGCCAAAGGTC